>NW_009614215.1:6174-17904 GCF_000690535.1 Cariama cristata | reverse complement strand
CCACGCCGCGGGGAGCCCGGCAGCCCCTGCCCCACTGGCTCCTCGCTCACCATGCTGGATATCTTCATCCTGATGTTTTTTGCCATCATCGGCCTGGTGATCCTCTCCTACATCATTTACATGCTCTAGAGTGATGCTGGGGAAGATGCGGCTCAGCATCAGCCTTGCAATCGAAGCATCGTCCAGGTGAGCCGGCCACTCCTCGTCCCACCAGGCTTTAATTTCTGGGAAGAAACGTGTCCAGGGAGGGGGGCGAGAGGGGATGGTTTTGGTTTTAATGCTGTTGTCTTTGGCTGCTGCTCCCTCTGCCCGGCTGAGGCAGCCGAGCTGTTTCATGCTCCGGGCTGGAAGGAGGGCACCAGGGTTTATTTTATAAATCAGGCCACCTTGCCCGCTGAAACATGCCCCGGCTATTGTGCGGCCGCTGGTTTCTCCCTGCTGGGTTTATCAGCCCCTTCCCATGTGGAAAAGCTGCTCTGTGCCTTTTAGAGTGCTGCAGCACGAACTTGTGGCTGTTGTTCCCAAGAGGGAGAGAAATAAAACAGCTTAGGGAAGAAGCAAGAAGGGATCCTGGTTGCATCATCTTAAAGGAAGCAAAGGGGAGGCGGGGGGGGGGCTTGGTGTCTCTGCCCCCACCTATGCCGGGTGAAGGGCGGCTGCCACCGCTGCCTTTGCTCGCACGCGCTGCCATTCCCACCCTTCGCCATCTCCGGGTCTCCCGCAGCTCCGGGGCCCAGCTCAGACAAGCCTCTCCTTTCTCTTCCACAGCCGCAGCCTGGTCCCGTCTCCCTCGGAGCCTTCTGGAAAAAGCGTTAACCCTCTGCGAGCAACCGGCCATCCAACGCGGGGAAAGCGTTGCGGAGGGGGCTGAGCAGGCACGGCCGAGCGGGGCGAAGGAGGGAAATGGGGTGGCAGGGGAGAGGGCTGCGAGGTGTCGTCCTGCTGCCGAAACGTGGGTTGTTCCTGGTGACGCACGCAGTGTCCCGGGGGCGATGCGAAGGGTCCTGCCCTCCCCGTGTGGCTTAGCCCTTTGGGATGAGTGCTTCCGAGGTCCGTCATTTGGGTTTAATTTTAGAAAAACACTTATATTTTTAATGAAAAATGTTCAAGGAAATGAAATAAAGAGGAATAAACACAGGAGAGTGAGCACATCTGCTGGCATTGACTCTGCCAAAACGCATCGCCGTGCATCGATGGCAGGGCTGGGGCACGCACGGCTCCGGGAGTAAACCCCGCTGCTGCGGAGAGGTGCAGGGCAGCCTGCGAGCCCTGAGAACGATGAGATATTGGGAAACCAGGCCGAGCCACCTCGGTGTCCCCCAGTGTGAGCAGCAGCTGCTGTGGAGGGGTCCCGGATCCAGGCACCGTGGGGTCCAAACCAGGCTCTCCCCGACTTGGAGGGTGCCCCAGCATCTGAGCCGTGGCTCACCCTCACTCAGGTCCCCTCGCTGATGTTCAGAGAAGCTCTGGGAGGTCTCAGTTAATCTCAGCATAGAAAAAGAAACATTTTTAATATGATGGAAATTTCTGTGGGACGGAAAGAACACTTCAGAGCTTAATTTCCCCCAGCTTGGAGAGGCCTGGGAAGGTATTTGGGGCATCAGGAGGATTTTTCCTGTCCTTTTATGAAGTCCTGCATCGATCCCTGCCCTTAGACTGTCAGTCACATGCAACGCTGTTTTCACACTGAAAGTTTCACCCTCCTACCAGACAAAATTTTCATATGCCTGGTCTCTCCCAGGATTTATTTTTAATTTTTTTTAGGCAATAAACACTTGAAATATCTGCAATGGGAAAAACTGCTCATGCCCCATTAGTGCACCATGGCACAAGTGGGTGCAAGAGAACAGGACCCAGGGAGAGTAGGGGCTGTGCCGGCACTGCCGGGGTACACTGGAATTGGATGATAAGACTTTCAGAAGACGGTGTTTACAGAAAGAAGAGGGATTTCAGAGTCTGGGAATGCTGGATGCGGTTAGCGTTGCCAGCTGAATACTTGACACTGCAATTTCCTGTTAGTAAAACTCCTGAGAGAAACACAAAGTTGGCGACTTTGCTCCCGAGCGTGTTCTCAGTGCACCAGCCTCAGCCCCAGCTACCCAGGACGGTCCCTCACCGCTGAGCCCTGGAGATGCAGAAAAGCTTCTCCTCACTCCACCACCAAATATAGTCGAAAATCAGAAGCTTGAAGTATTCTGGGAGGAATTTCTTCAAGCATAAGTCATGTTCTCAATAACCTCCGCTTCGTGAGCCCGTATCTGATGTCAACATCTGCAGTGATTAAGAGAGAGTGAGTAACAAGGAATGCATGGAATGGAAACTCAGCTGAGTGTGAAACCAGGAACAATAATTTTCTCTTACTCTGAACGCCCCTCTCCCCTCAGAGGGCCTTACAAACCCACCAAGCTATGCATAACAATCCCTTCCTCCATGCCCAAAACCGGCCAGCTCCGTGCTGGAAGGTGAAGTGACCCAGCCCAGCAGCTGAGGACTGCAAAGGGTTGGACACCACCAGGCAGGAGAGGTGCTTGCAGACAGAGGGACGGCCGCAGCGGACAGGGACAGCTCTTTAGCAGATGGGATACGGTGCTCCACAGCTCAGATTGCAGTCAGGCTGCAGCCCTGCTCTGAAAAGAGCTACGCTGGCACAGGGGGAATTTTGCTTCTCATCTTGGGAGGGTTTTATCACCCCAGCAGCAGTTAAAATTTGTCAGCAAAGGCAAAAGCACCATTTTCTCAAGTATCTCAAGCTCCTCTGGCGCATGGTGCGGCCCGGGGGCTCCCCACCTGGATGCCATTAGCCCAGAGGTGTTTAATTGCGAGGGCTGGCCCGATCAGAGGGCGATATTGGCAAAGGAGGCTGCAAGGCTGGTGGCATTTTCCAGTTCAAACAAAACTGGTTTGGGAAGTACCGCTTCGGTGGGTTTGAGCTTTGACCCTTTGGGGAGGCAAGTCCTTGTCTGGTGCAAATGCTGGCGTACGTATGAATGCTGCAAAAACTAACGCCAAAGGCTTGCTGAGCTATTTTTGATGTAAGAAAAAGAGCAGTTAATAATAATTAATAATGCCATCAATAATTCACATTTGGCAGCCACATAAAACTTGCATTCCTGGAGGATCCGCTGTGAGAGCGAGCTAGTGCCGGCAGAGCTGACATTTCATCTTTGTTGGCTGCTGCCAGTGAATCAAAGAACTTACTTTTCCTCTATCGTTGTGCTCGCATAATGGCATCCCTTGTGACGGGCTTTAATTTATTGCTGCTGTGTCCTCAGTCCCGGGAGATGAGACAGGCACTGGCAGAGAAGCTACACCAGCCCTGTGGTGCTTTGTGTCGCAGCACGGCGACGCAGCGTTACGCACCGGCAATACAATGGGCCGAGAAGATGCGGTCGTTCAAGACTTCATTACTCTGGATTCCATCGATTCAGATGACTTATTGGTAGCGATTCCTGCGTACAAAGGGAGGGACAGCTAATGATCTGGGCTGTAGCATTCCACCTCAGCGGCTTCTTGGCTGCGTTTCCCTGTCACCGTACGCACTGCAGGTCTGTTGCCTGCTCATATTCCGAGTCCATTAGCGATCAGTTTGGAGGCACTCAGGTCACTGACTAGATATCAGGCAAAGAGTCTTGCATTTTGCCTACTTCAGAAGTAACAACGTAGTTGCAGCACAATTGTAGTATTGGGGCGTGCTCTGAAATACAACCTTCAAACAGTGAGGAAAAAAAGGGATTTTTGGAAGCAGTTGCTAGCAGACACTCCTCTCAGGGAAGGCTTCACCTCTGCCATCTACCGGCACGCTGCAAAGATCCTCGGCAAATTTATATCCCATATCCACTCCTTAATGTAGGCAAATCCTGTCTGTAATTGTATATTCAACAAATGTCACAAGAAATTTTAACATGCAAACTTCCAAGCAAATCATTACAGAGCTGTTGTCAGCTCGTTGCTGATGAAACCAAGTGGGGGCAGCTGAGATAAATCAGTACCACCCTAGCTGCTTCCAGCAGCTGAAGCCTGGCTTTCGAAGCTAAACGTGGGTCCCTGCAGCTAAAATCTGGTCCGAAAGCAGCACTAAAACATTTGGAAAGTGTTTCAGGTAGAGAAGGCGGCTACTTAATCATACGAAGAAAACAGCCGTGTCATAAACAACACAAAGTAAGTGCTTTTTATTATGCATTATGTATTTTTGTTTTGAAGTCAAGATAGCAGAAAATCCAAACCTTTTTAAGTAGCAAACATTTACTTCCTTTAATGAAACGGTGATCTTAGTCTACATGCATTTAACGTGTGTCTTCAACTTAGCTAAGTCCTATAAAGGCAAATATACTCTTAACAGTTCAGTTATTACACTAGGCAGGGAGAGGGATTTGAAGTTTCTTCTGCTTTGTGGTTAAAAGGCACCTGTAGTCTGAGGGGAAAAAAATTGTCTTGCTTGATCAAAGCAGTTAAATTGCTTTCAGGAATCACCTCTTTCTAGTAAAACTGAATGACCAATCCATGGAGCGCTTCTGTCACAGAACGTTAAGAGTTAGTGAGAGAGACCCTGGTAAACTGGAAAAATGTAGCTGTGCTTCTCTAATTATGTCTGTCTCTTTTGCCTCCAATTCCCAAGAGAAAACAAAATTCAAAGATCAAAATGTTTTTGGTTCTGAACTAAGATAACATTCTTCAATTTGTGTATGCACATCAAATATGAAAACCATGTCATTTTTATTGTGTATGCAAACACACACAGTGGGAAAAGAATGCAGTTTGTGTTCCCAAATGCGAGGCCCCCAGCCTGCTTCCTCATTCTGTCTTAACGCGGTCTCAGAGGAGCAAAACACCCAGAACTCTGCTGCAAATGCTGAGAGGTCCCCAATAGCTCCATGAGCCCATTCAGCTGGTCTGACATGTACGTCACTCGCTTCTCCTGCTGCCACCCCAGCTCTTACTGGAAGGAAGTTTAAGAAATAATTGGACGGTGAAGGGCAAATGTTTTTAAAAAAAAACAAAAAAAACAAAAAAAACCCAAAAAAACCAGAAAAATCCAGCAGGAGTAGAGCAAGAGTCTGTAAAATTCAGAGCATCAAATGGTGTTGCTTTTCATGGTCAGGTACAGGATTTCTTTATGGAAGTTCGCTTGTGCATTTATAAGGTGAAACAAATTCAGAAAGCTGTTGTCCTCTTCATCACGATCCCCTACCAGGGCAAAGAAAACCATTTAAAAATTATTAGTGAAACTAAATTACTTCTTTGAAGATAAACCTTACTCCTTCAGTGTTTTCAGCAGAGGCTGAATCAGCAGCCTCCACTTAGATTTATGAGACGTCAGCTACTGCACCTGATGGCAGGACAGCTGTAAAATAACACGGGAGACTCTCTCCAAAATTCCTTCACCAGCTTGTCCAAAGATGGACAAGAGCAATTGTGCGTTAAGACAAAAATCTGTCCTAACTGAGCAGGCTGTTCATCTTTACAGCTTGGCATCGTAATCAGCCTCGAGGTTTTATAGAGGCTGACAAGCTGTGGACAGGGAGCAACTGCAGGCTGTGGAGCTGAAGGGGCTGGCTGGCAGCGGCGCAGAGCCTGTGTTCAGACACAGCCCGAAAGGACCTCAGGCCCGATGCTCTGGTGGGATGTGTTTTAAAAGACTGTTGGTTTCACCACCCACAGCACTAGGAATCTCTTAGACAAGAGAAACTGGTTAAAATAAATGTCTCTCCCAATTATGACACCTGATTGATTATTTTATGTTATCAAAAGCCTTCAGGCACTGCAGTATTGTTCTGTCTGGTGAGGGAGGGAAGAAGGACAAGCTGCGGTGCCATGCTAACTGTGTTGCTTGATGCCTTGGTCAGCGCTGGCTCCTGGTTACAGAGCTCACCCTGGCTCGCAGGCCCGCAGGCTTACCGGACAGAACTGCCTGTAGCATGTCCATGATCATGTGCGCAAAGGCGTTCTCCACACACTGCAGGAAGTTGTTTCTCTCCCCTGGAGTCCTGAAAACTTTGCAGACCTTCTGCATCATTTTTACTGCCCAGTCCATGCAGTACAGGTCCTTCTCACAGACCTGACGTACACAGGAAATGTTACAAAGGCACCTTTTATGATGAGTACGATGCTATAAAAGGCAAGATTAAATCTTAGAATTAACTATTGATTCTAATGAATGGCTGGATCGGTTGCAGCCATGGCCTGGAAAATTAGGGGTTTTTATGAGGACTTAGAGGTTGTCCTTGTTGTTGGCACGCTAATGGCGGAACTTCTCAACCTTTTGCTATTGGTACTTCTCCTCAAGGACAGGCTTGCTCCCCTGCGGAGACCTGCTGGGCAGAGACCAGAGGGTGGAGGAGTACCAAGTCTCTTGCTTGACTTACTCTTGGTTTGTATGAGTAGCTGGGGAAACAGTTTTCGAGTCTGGGAAAGCAAATCTGGGGGTAAAGAGACAAAAGGCCCAAGCCTGCTCCGTTCAACAGTACTCACCAAAGCCAGGAAGACCATGAGTCTGGCTAACTCGACGGCTCTCCCATTCACAGCTTTACTGGCCATGAAAGTGAAGCAAATGTTGTTTCCACTCAGAATAAGAAGCCGAGCATTGTTCTCCATGAGCCACTCCCGGGGAACAACTTTGTAATAAAATAGAGAGAATTTTAGTGATATTTGAACAAAAAGAAAGGAGTGCCACAATAACTGTTCTGGAAGATGTGAATTTATGAATTGTGGGCTTTGATAGCTAACCAGAATTTGTGAGGGGACACCCTCTGGAATACAATTGCAGCAATGAAGTCATACCAGCAATTCCTACCAGCGATACAGTTAGAGCTCTTTACAATAGCTTCGGTGATACAATCTCACCCAAAACTAACTCTCAGTGTAGCCGTTAACGTTGTTCAGTAGACTTTTGGCTTGAAAAAACATTATGTTTTCAGCTTACATAGCTTGGACAATATTTCCCTAATAATGGCTTGACAAGACTCGAATTTTAAAGGTCTGCATGGATTCTTAAAATATTTCACAATGGGGAAGGAGAGCCTGAATTTGTAAGCAGTGCTGGTTTTCTCTCATCCCCAGCTACTGCCTGGCTTCCACGTGTAATGACTTTTCCAGTTAGGCCGCAGCTACTGTGAGGAACGGTGCAATCGGTTTCCCAAGGCACCTGTGTGTCTGAAACACACTTATTGCCAGATTTGGAGGACATGAGCATATAAGCCTATGGATTAATGATAAAGGCAAACACACACCTGACAGCTCGTCCACAAGACTGATAACATCATCTGCTGTCCATTCTCTAGCTTCTGTGTCATACAGCAGTTTAATTGCATCTGCTAGACCTTTCAGACTGGTCTCATCTGTTGGTCCTTCTATCATTTTCTGCCAAACCACATGTCCTGAATATAGTAATATATTAATCAAAACACTTAATGTGACAAAATAATTTCTTATTTTTTAAACAAGGAAGGTGCTAAACTGGCCCTTACAGCGGAGTCAGAGGAGGGGTATTCAGGTAACACAACTCAGTCTTTGTGACAGGAAGATTTTTTTTCCATCTGTCACTTTAGTAGGGACAGTGGTAGTTGCAGCACGAATCAAAGGGTGATTTAAAGAAACCCAGGTCTAATAATTAAGTGAGAAAGCATGCTTTTCTTCAGGGAAACGGATGCTTCTTTGAGGGGCGTTCCAGCTAACTCTAGCCTAAGCAGGGGAGAATAGAAGAACAGAGGTGCAATTTCTTTGCTTGAATTTCAACTTTTTTTTTATCTATACGTGGATATGTGTGTGTGTATATATATATATACACCCACATATATATCATTTATGTATTTTATGTACGTTAGTGAGATCTGGTTAAGCAGAACAATTTTTTTCTAGGCAATACGATTACATTTTATTTGCATAAAGCTTGGTTTTCAGAAATGCTGCATCCTACAAGGAAATCTCATTCTCAGGGAACAAACTTTGAAAATTAATCCCCAGACTACTCGCCATCAAGAGAGGACACTGGCCCAAAGATGATATACAGCAGGCGAGCTTGATTAACCATGGGCCACGGCTTTAAAATACGAGTCAACCAAAATGCAGAATCACTTCGATGAATCCAGTGGTTCAACAAGACGCTACGACAGTATAACCTTATCCGCAGCTCTAGCTTTCGGGCGCTTCCTGGGGTAAAAGAATGTAGATATTAAGCCTCATGCAGCACAGATCATCTTTTTTTTTTTTTTTTTTTTTTTTTTAATAGGAAGAGAAAGAAGGATTTTCTTAAAGCTGCCAAGAACATCTAGGGGAATTTAATTAAATTCTCTACTTCCCGAGTCTGGCTCTTTTGGCTACGTTGCGCTAATTCAGGCCATAGGATCTATCGACGTACCCTCTGGTACCTTTCTGCAGCAACTCATTCAGTCATCTCTGCAAGGGCTCTCAGCTATGGTTTTTGGTTTCTGGTTTTTGGCATCAGTAAGTGGAAATAGGAGGAAGTATGTATATGGCTGTGTATAAAGTGTCCCACAGAAATACCCAGTTCTGTGCTGGGTAACATGAGAATTTCTTGAGAGGCACGTGCCACGTCAGTGTTGGGTTTCAGAAATATTAAACCTAACTTTTTACTGCGTCATTTTATTTCTGTGTTGGTTCCTTTCCCATTGATTTCACTGGCATTGGTGTACATTAAGAAAGATTCAAGTCCATGTTACTGTTAACGTATATACATAACTTATGCATTGGTTTGATAATGGAATGATGCCAAAAAACCTAAACACCTCTCAAAACAACTCTCTTCAGAATATATGTCAAAGACAAAGGCACTTATCTTTGCTTTTGGTGAAGAAAAAATAGCCGTATTCATCTATATGAAGTATTTACTTTAGAACGCCTACTTTCTGCATAATATTGGAGCTAACAGAACGTACGTGAGGGTCAGGGAAGGACTGGTGCTACAAGGCTTAGCTGAGCTAAAACGTTCTCAATTCTAGAGACGTTTTGTTTGCAGTAATCAAGATACATTTTCTGGCTTCTCCATGATAGCACATTTTGATTTCGTAGGACTTTTTTCCTGCTTTGATGATTACCCGGTTTGCTGCTGACAACTGTCTGTACTTTACGGGGTAAATTGCTCAGCTCACAGAGGAAGTTAAAAACCCGGTGACACTCTAGTTCATCCCAGCCTGCTGTGAGGATCTGAAGATCACAAAAGAAAGGAAGTAAAAATGAATAGACTGAGCCATAGATTTAGATCACAATGCCATTCCTCCTATTAGATAAATGAAATCTGTCCTGCAGTTTCTCAGAACAGAGAGGGAAGGTGTCGTACCTGGAGTGCCGTACCTGCACAGCATCTCCCTGAGGAGTGTAGGGAAACCATTATCTGCTACAGAGGTGCTGTACATGATGGCAGAGGTTGTACTTAAGCTTAATGCAGCCCAGAAGCAAAAGCTGCTAATGGTGTTCCACATTCAGGGCCAAGACCTTATTTTTGAACTTTATATGGAAAAGTACACAAAGGTATTTGCTAACAAGACAAATGTCCCAGCACAAATAATTGTCTGTAACTCTTAACCACAGAAAGATAATCACATTTTTTGTATTATCAAATACTTTAATGCTGCACACATATACAACACCTGTACACACAAGTTTCTAAGACTTAAATGCATTTAAAATGTGCTCAAATGCTTGTTCTTCTAAGAGAGAATTTGTTTCTGTATTTTTTTAAAACAAAGTTACTCTCCAGTAAAGCCTCCCTTAGGCAATCGTAACACTTCACAATCAAAGATCTCAAGTAGTGTTAAAAAGATCCTACCCTTAGCATTTTACTGCATATTTGCAATCACAGTAGTAATTACAGTAAATAAGCTGTGGATTGCTGAACTAATTCATTTGACACTGATTTTTTTTTTTTTTTTTAATTCATTTTCAGCTACCACAAGCTAACAAAAATATTCTGGCGTATGATGTGTACAGCCATTTACTTTTAAACTAAACCACCTCTGCTCTTGATTTGTGAATTTGAAGGTGTGTAATAAAATGCTCCCCTTCTCCCATGTCTTCTTAGATAATAAATCGCTAATCAAAAATCCAGACTGGTTGGTAGTGAAATCCAGACCAAGGAATTCTCAAGTGTCAAATCAGCAACTTGAACAACCAGAAAGGAAATGCAGAGAACTGTGTGAATAAATACCTTCCTCCCTACACCCCAAGGCTCAAAACCATCTTATACTTCTAAATATCTTGCAAAAACACAGATTAATTCCGAAAACGACCTTAATTTTCTTTTATATTTGTGATACTTGCCTTCTCTCCATAAAGATACTATACCTGTAAAAATACCCCATAGCACTGTAATCCTAAACAATGCAAAGGACTTGGACAACCATTAAGTTTAAAACAGGAAACCTGCAAGTGCAAAACACTAGTAATTTATCTTAACTGACCATAAGCTGATTCCTATGATTGAACGTGTTCTGTACTACTTGTGTACACAATACTGATTGAAAGAATCAGAAGGATTCTCTTCACTTATTGTATAAAGGGACAAGTTATAGTACCTATGTTACAGCTTAGCATTAAGTTCAAAACTGTGGTCAAACGGGTGTGCAAAAGGTCTCTAAGAAGAACAAGCCTGTTTTCAGGAGACTACAATTTCTGTGAAGAGCTGTGCTCTTCCACTGCAAAATTTCTAGCAGTCCACAAACTGAAGAAAAGTGGAAAAACCATTGATCTTGGAATATGAAATCTCAGTAGAACAGCCTTGTGTTCAATATGCTAGCTTAGGCTTTTCTATTGTTATTAAAAAGGGACTGATTTCAAATCAATAAATTCATTACACAGTCCTAATAAATTCCAGCAAAGGGACAGTAAAAGGCATAATTCAACTAGCAAGTGCCCTATAGAAATGGCGGTGGAAGTGCAAGGGACAATTTGAAATACTAATGAAACGAACGTGAACTTACTTCTGAGAGAATCTTGTGTATATACTTTAGCCTATCTTTTGTAGGCAATAGAAGCGTGCATCTTTTAAGCAGCAACCCTGTGGACAAAATTAATACATATATGACTATGAGTACACATACATGGCACATACATTACTGAACGAGCTGAAGCATTCACATCACGTGCATGCACGCACCAGTGAGAAAAAGCTGCTACGGCAAGGTGAAAAGAGCAGTGCAAAATCGTAATCTGTGCTTTGGAGAAGGGGTGTGTGCTTTTGTAGCGGGGACGTCTTTTACTAGAGAAATGTTGTCAGCTAGTACGTAGGCTTCCTATGCCATAACTTGTTTATTGCATTGTTTAAAGTCCCTGTTGGTCACAGTTGGAGCCCTATTAAAATTACTATATTGGTTTTAGAATTAGAGCTGTTAAAAATATTGGAAATAAATGTTACTTGTTGCACCTCTTTTAACAGTAACCTGGGGAATGCTGGTTTTCCCCTTACATCATGGAAAGCCGAGCTTCCAAAATTTTTTCAAGATGGCCACATGCTCCAAAAAGAAAATAGTCTAAACTGTGTTAATGTAAAACATAGCAAAGAGGTAAAGTGATTTTCCTATACAGGACTGAAATGGTATGTGTTTAGGACGTGAAAGTCTGGAGTTCATTATAGTGTGGAACAGCTGTTTGTTAAGAAGCATTTTTTTCTACACGACTGATAGAAAATGGGTTAACGGCTTGCTCTTCACAAGTTTTACCAGAATAAAATATATATATCTTGTTTGTTAATGAAGTAATCCACAGAAAAGCATGTATGTT
>NW_009614215.1:0-6143 GCF_000690535.1 Cariama cristata | reverse complement strand
GGGGGGGGGGGGTGGGGGTAGGAAGGAAACTTTTTTCTGAATTGTCAGTCTGCCCAAAAATACGTAACTTCTCCAATGTCGAAAAGTACTTTATGCATTTACTGTGGCTCTAAATTGACTCTTGCCTTATTTAGAACTGTGTTAGCATTCCTACATGACAGACATAATTTATTCATCAGCCTAGGACATGGTCCAAAGCTCAGTCAAGTCAATTTTCTATGGACTAGATTAGACTTTGGAGAGAACTCCCTGAAGAACAGTTTAAACTGTTAAGACAGCATAGCTGCAAATCGGAATACAGCCATCAGTGTGGGGAAAAATGGAGTAAAACGGGTTAAGCAAAAGGTACTGCTCCTGGTTTTGTGCAGCAAAACCCCACCCGTGCAGAAGGACAGTGCCACAATCAGTTATAACTCAAGTCCATTTTAAACAATGACTGAAATTCCGACCCCATGACAAGTACTGGAAGATTTTACCATGGGCTTGAGTGGAGCCAGACCCCTCCGAGTTTGAGATTTATGCCATATAGACCCTGTTCAGGCTCTCTGAACAGGAATGAATTTTTCCCATTGAGTCCAGTCTTTCCTGCTGTAAAGTAAATACTGATTTTGCAATTGACTTCTTAACAAAAATGTTCTGTTGAGCCTTCCACTGCTGACACAGATATTGCCAATGATCTTTATATTTTGAATATGTCATGTTTTTACTGCTAGGCCTACTATAGCAATGGGTTCACACCTACATTTAAATAACAAGTTGCCATTTTGTATGTGGTTACTACAAAGGCCAAACTAATTTTGATTATTTTTTTTTTTCTTAAGAATTGTAGGGTTTCAGGCTTCACTTTAAAAATAAAACTCTAAGATTATTTTAAGATACCTCACAACCTATGTGGATTGCTTACAATAGGAGGTCTTTGGTCTAAATTTCTTTAACAGTGTTCCTTTACCTTCTGTATGCCTTTATTGAATGTCTTAAGTTCAAACTTAGAATTCTGCATCTAACCATGGCATCATTTTTTTTTTTTCTGTCAAATAAACAATGTGGGGGTTTTTTTATCAGATAGGTGACAGTAAATAGATATGGATCAAATTATGTTTTATTTTAATTTGCTTATCTGATAGAACACTTTAGAATGAATTAGAATCAGTGTGTTTTAAAAATTAGCAGAAAAGTTAAAAAGCAAACAAATTTGAATTTGAGGCTGTACAGCACACCTCATGACCACTGAACCCATGTTCTTTTGATCTAGATTTCTATTATGCTATGCCAAAAGAGGTCTGAGCAGCTGAAAGGAAGATCAGGTGAATGCTCTCACCCAGAAAGGGTTTGGTTAGCAGACAGTACACCATGATGGCAGAAGTGCAGACGTTTTCACATTGCCCTTAAGCTAAGAGCGAGAGGAAAATGTGTTCTTCATGCCCATTCCAGCCTTTGAACTCTATACAAAGCTGCCAAGGAGAACGCTAGCCACTGACAACTGTGATAACATTTTTGTGACGAGCATACTTCTTTTCTAAGGAGTGGAATACGATCTGCGATACGGCTCAAGTAGACCATCAAGCAGTTTTTCTGATGGCAACTGTTGTTGGTCGCTTCAGAGTTAGGCTGGTTGAAGTACTGCGGCTACATTTCCCAGACTGAGGAATGCGAGCTACTCCAAAGTGATACATGAAGGCAGTCTGAACAGCCAAATTCCTTCAGCTAGTGTGGGGCCTTTCTGCCGCAGTTTCCAGTGGCGGTGTCCAAACAAACTAAATTTAGAAACACCTACTACTGAGAACTGATCCTCTGCCCAACCCCTGCTTGCCATTGACTAGGAAAAAAACAAACACAGAGGAGGCAGAACATACATTATTTTTTCCATAACTAAGAAGTTTTGGAATCATTTCAGGTAATTCCTCCCACCTCCCCCTGCCAGTTAATGGTATTTGAATGGGCTATTTGGCATGGGGAGGCGCTTCCTTTCAGAGGGAGCTGCACAAGTGATTTGGGCCACATCCTCAGTGTTTTACCGATCAATGCATATAACAGAAGAAACCTTTCAACTGAGTTTAGCTCTCCTCTAATTGATATCATCTGCATTAAAGGATCACCTAGAGATTTGTAGTGCTCTAGAATGTAGGATCCTTCTCTCTTGCCAGGTAGCTCAAGGTTATGAAAGTCCTGCAATAAAAGCCTTCGGTTCCCTGATGCGGTTGAGATGTAATTAACAAGGCGGTTGCTGATGGTTTTCGACACCATGCTGAGCATGCTGATATCCTTCACTGAAAAAGCACAACCCAGTATACTTGTAAATCTTTACTGCAAGAAAAATGCTGATCACTAGTCAATAACTTTATCTTACTTCAAAAATTTGCCAAGAAATAAGATTTACAAATAAAACAAAATTTAATTACTGTTTATCTCCTTTGCCAACAAACTGTAGTAATTAGAAATGGATAGATCTAAGGAATACCCTTCACACATAATAGGCAAAGCCCACTTCAAATAGTTTGTAATTCTCATTTGAATTTTTGTCATTTGGTTCTTCATACATAAAAGCTGAAAATTCAGAGACTAAGTCATATAAAATGACTTCAACTAGCTGGAAGCGAAAACATTTTAAATAATAATGGCTTTTTCTAAATGGAAGATTTTTGTGGTAATTTCTCAGATATTGGAAGTAACACCTTTTTTATAAGATTCTCACCTGAAAGATAATTCAGTACAATTTGGAAGATCTCTAATGGAAGTGTTTGAAAATATCCAAGTGTTGACAGAGATTGGGAATCTGCTTCCGAGATGTTGCAGCGCTGTCTGTAGCGACGGTTACTGCGTCTGTATTTCTGGTTAGGAATCAAGGTGTAGCCGGTCCCTGCAGTGGATGTCATTGTTCTGTCAGTCCCATAAACTTGGAGAGAACCTGGAGAGAAAATAAGGAAGTCCTATTTTCAGAGGAGGAGAATACTATACCCAGAAGGAGGCTAAGAGGAAATCACTCCATTGTAGACACAGCAATGGAGTGTGAAAAACTTGTCATACGCGTAGGATAAATTTTTGCTTGAATTTAGTGCAATGACATGCAATTTACTAAATAATTTTCTACTTCTGTGTCTCAGAGAATGGAGTATTCAGCTGATCTTAGAGGAGGAAAAGATAAAAGCACTGAGGGACATCATATGAGTGGGACATCAGAAAGTTAGGAAGATAGTTCTAAATGGAAACTCTTGAGGAAGTATATGTGATGGTACAAGCTACAGTAATTAACATTCTCCTACCTCCCTACACTAATTATTCAACGGAATACGAAAAAGTTATAGGGATGTTATTGAAATGATTGCCAAGTTACTTGATTCCTGTAGAGTGATAACTACTTATACGCATGCTTGCATATGACAAAAAAAGAAGAATAAAAGGAACAAAGTGATGGTTCAAACCATTTTTCCCTGCAGCATTTAAGATGATACATGGCTTAATTTCATATAATGACTATATGTGTAATATACAAATAAATGATACGCTATTGCAATCTAAAAAAACCCCAGTGACCCAGGCTTTCCCAAAATCATGAGGGTCTGAAAAGTAATGGGCTTTAAAAGGTCAATAAATATTTTCTTTTGATATGCCTTCTGGTTTTATGAGTCTCTAGAATAGGTACGCTTCACATTGTCAGGCAACAATGAGTTAGTGACTCACTACCTCTAAAAGTATTTTTTTAAACTGAGATTTTTCACACTATTTCTTGATTCCAGCAGCTGAGGCTTCAGGGGAATTGCCAACGAGAATGAGCGCTGCAGTGTAATTACAAGAGCTGGCAGCACTGGTTGTAACGTAACTGGAACCCGTCCAAGCTGCAGTGCAACATCCCAGTTACCATCAGTGGGAAACACATGCAGAGAATAGACCTCATTGTTTCAAAGATTAAAAATTTACAAAAATTACAGAAAACAAGTTCCAAACGTCCTTCATATTTATTACGAAGCACGCAAGCCAGACCTCTCTAATATGCCACTGAGCAAAATTACCACATCCACAATGGAAGCACTGTTTGTAGTGACAACTGAAAGAATATGGGGCATTTCATTAAAACTGTTACAAATGGGTTTGGCTGCCTTGTGCTGGTGTGCTGGATAGAGTTTGCATTGTGCGTTTAAGGAAGTTATACTTCACTGGAAGCATTTTTAGTTGAAGTATGGTATAATTCTAGCTAGCTAAAGAAGCTTATAGTTTAAACTTGCACAATGTTCATGAGCAAATGTAGCTGCTTCTAAAATTAGTGTTTCATTAGGCTTTTACACTGCTCAGGCAAGAGACAGAAAATTGAGGTAACGCCTTTAAGAACAGTCAAGAAACCACCTATAGATACACATACCATTATATGAAAAAATGTTCATCTTCTGAAAGCAAAGCCTAAAGTCAGTGGAAATTTTATACACACAACTGGATTCAAGACAACTTAAATTCCTTCTGCACAATATACAAAGCAGCTCCACCCCTGTTTAAAAACGGGGCACCACTAGACTTTGTCCAAGACAGGCTAAATCTGACACATATTCCTGGTTCATACTTTAGAAATAAACTTGCGATCCTATGATACTTTCTTTTCCTCCTCCACTCCCTTTAGTGTCTTTAGCAGGACTGTACTGTGAGGATTTATGGCATCTTGAGCGTTTGGGTTTTTTTTAATCTTACCTGGGGTCTGCAGTTGTGTTACATGGAAGAAAAAAAATACTTTGCCACAAGGGAGGTTTTCAGAAGTACTCAGCCAATTCCAGTCTGTTTCTGTTCAATCTGATTGAAGTTGAATTGCCTACCAGTATTTTAATTTAGAGCAGAGCTAGATAAAATTAATGTAAATAAAAATGAGTACAAGCAGTGAGTTTCAAAGCCAGAGCTTAGAGACTTTACTGAAAGCCCCCATTTGTTTCCTCTTTGACTTAACGTGTTTTTTATTTCTTAGGGAGTTCAGCCAAAGCGGGGCAATGGTCTGTGCATCTCCATCTGCTGCTGGGATACCACTTGTTTATAATCCAGACTGGAAAATTCAAAGGTAAATGTTAAATATTTAACAAGCTAAACTCATAATATTAGCCAAGAAGGGTCATCTTATTTGTTGCTGTAAGCTAATTTGTTTACAAGGCAGAAAGCATCAACCCGCTCTAGAGTGTCTCTTGTCCTTAAGCAGTCGCTAAACTCCTGCTAATGGATGCGCTTTTGTCCTGCTATTTCTCTGAGCCCTGTGTTAGCATTTGGCAAACATTTATTGCAAAAGGCTGTTTACTTTGGAGATTGGTTTGGAACATTTCCGTTTCCCTGCTTCGTCACAAAGAGCATAAAACTAATTGCTTCAAACATTAACTCAACAGGGTTTTTTTTTCTCTTTTTTTTTTTTTTCCAATTTTCTCTTTTTCCTTGTCAGTGCAAATAAAAATGTATGTGTTCGAGTGAGGGATGGCAAACCTTAGAGCGCAGCCGTGGAGTTATATTAGTACTTGTTACCCCCTGGCCTACACCAACAATTTACAAAAATATGTATTTTTATTTATGCTAAGGCTCTTCATCAGGTTGGTAGTGCAAACCAGTCCCGTAAGCATCTAAATCGGTGTATAACCATGAGTAGAAAGCAAATCTCGGGAATCCTGATCCCACTGCTGGTGGCAACTGGGGTTTTGTGTTGTGAGGGAGGGCTGGCGTGGGCTCGTCCCCTCGGGGTCTGCTCGGAGGGGAAATGCCAGCACCTGCTTTTTTTTCCTCAGCTCAGGCTGGGTTTGCTCCTCAGACAGCAGTATTTGGTGGACAGGGTTATATTTATCCTTTACCTGTGCTTTTGGGTTGGATTTAGCCCGGCTATGACAGACCTTTATGCCAAACGACCGGCTAGGCCGCTTCCTCCTCTGCTTTCCGTGGCCGCTCTCCCTCACAGCCCGCCAAAATTCGGGCTAGGGGGCTGAAAATGGGGACCTGTGCCCCCAAACCTACACACGGGTAACAGAGAAGGTCTCGTGGTCGGTGATTACTTACAGGCAACACCTTATGGGCTCTTTTTTACCTCAGGGAGACTCCCTCCCAAACACCCCCTCAGCCGGGTGCCCACCAGGCTGCCTCTGAGGGGAGCAGCAGAGGAATGGGGGGTGTGGGGTGAACAGACCCCGCTGCCTCTA
>NW_009614214.1:0-2036 GCF_000690535.1 Cariama cristata | reverse complement strand
TTTTTTTTTTTTTTTTTCCCGAGGATGCCCCAAACCCCCGTGTTCACGTAGATTGAGCAATTCTCAACACACACTGTAATAATGAGCTTTAATTCTCTATCCAAGCAGAACTTGAGCAATAATAATAAGCACATCAGAACAATTTGTTTACTGTGGCATTGCACAGGCTGCAGGGTCCAAGACTAGCTACAATAAACGGTAAAAACCAGAGGAAACTCTCTAGAACAGGAAAAATATTGCTATAGAAACGTGGTTTTGGCTTTCAAGGAAAGAGGCACTTGACTAGCATTTTAGCTGGGATATTTTGCCCTTGTCCAAGGTACGTGTTTTTAAATACTTCCTTTTTATTTCCTCCACACGTTTCTTTGCTTGTCTAACATTTCTCTTTTGCCCCCAGGATTGCGTTTAAACCTTGGTACAGAAATGTAATTTTGCTCTTGTTTTGTTTTGTGGTTTGGTCTTGGTTTGGTTTTTTTTTTTTTTTTCTTTTTTTTTTAGCCTCTCGTCCTGTCGGTTCAGCCCTCTCGCAGTTTGATAGAAAGTGAATAGATCCATCTCTTCGAATAAAAAATACCTGAGTTATTATCGAAACGGCTTTTTGTGCGTTGCCATATAAAGTTCTGAGAGCTTTCCGCCTGTTGTGTGGCTGGCAGCCTGCGAGGCTCTCCTGCAACCTGGTAAACGATGGCACCGAGCCTTCTCCTGAGCGCTGGCCAGGAGCGGGCTGAGCCGACTGACACCGGGCACCCCGGCTTGGGAACCCCGGCGAGCTGGAAACTTGTTGTAACAAGCGGGATTAGTGTGCGGGAGTGTGTTTGGGGTGGGGGTGGGTGTCATTTAAGATGCTGCAAGAGACTTCTGTGAACTGAAGCGTCCTAAAGACAGAAATTTAGCAGAAAGATAACAGTTCCCCTCGTGAAGAATCCCACTGTAGCCGACTGTATGATGAGACTATTATTTTCAATGCCATAACCTTGTTTTCTCATCCAAAAAAAAAAATAGAGATAAAAAAAAATACCTCTTGTTTAAAAAAGAAACGTATAGCTATAAATCATTCTTTATACTTTAACTTTGTAGCTGGGCTTTCTCTCTCTATTTTTTTTTTTTTCCCGAGGACTCCTAATGCTATTAATTTGTCTAAAACTTTATTCTGGGCTGTCTTGAATTATTTCCCTTCTCTATCCTTTAAAACATTTTCATAATAAGCGTGACTCCGGACAATGTTTGATTTGTTTTTCTCCCCTCATCCCGGTTTAGACTGAGACATTAGCTGAATTCCCTGGGGGTGATTGGATGCAATTCGCTGAAAGTCGACAGGCACGTCCTGGATGTTAGAAATTCACTTTTCCTCAACGTGACAAGGCTGAGTTCGATCTACAATTGTATTTGAAAGGGCAATGAGCGGAAAGATCTCCCATCATTAAAGCCTCCCTCTTCTTTAGCAAAATAACAAGATACTTCATTTGCACACAAACACTCAGGGAAGAAAAAAAAAAAAATCCCCAAACCCCAACCGACCCGCGATAACTCTTTAATAAAACGCTCTCTCTGCATAATTTGGGAGGGGGGCACGACATATCAAAAGGTATCGGCGGTCCCCCAAAGCGCCCATGTGATCAAGTTGACTTTTTACTTTAAATCTTGAATAAGATGTGAGTTGTAACAAGGGGATTTGCACTTACTCCATGACCCTTGTAATTGGATTAAATATAGACTGAGACGTACAAAAACATACCAAGATTGACACCTGCCAACTGGACTTCCTTATGATTGATTGTGATGCTTCGTGCTGGCAACAATAATGAAATAAATTGTATCGATAAAACAGCACATTTGTCATTTCCGTGCCATAAGAGAGGAAGGCAGCGTGTTAGGCAAGCTGTTATCTGACAGACACGAACAGCAGACACAACTAAAGAGCTAAACAAGGATTCCAGACATTGACAAGACAAATTATAACTTGTCACAACCTTTTTAAATTCAGAAGTTTTCAATTAACATATATATTGCTGTTACATATAAGATCGGGTGGACTT
>NW_009614213.1:284-574 GCF_000690535.1 Cariama cristata | reverse complement strand
AAAAAAAAAAAATAAATAAATTTTCTTTTGTGACCCAGGAGAGATAAGGCTTTGATCACCTGAGATGGCATTACCGGGGGGGGACCGAGCCGGGCTCTCCCGGTGAGCTTTTTCTTTTAGAGATGGACATCTTGCTGCAGGAATTGCGAAATGCCAGGGCTCCCAGAACCGGGCGAGTATAGACACACAATATGGCTCGGTTTATTGTATGCAATAGGCACACATCCAGCACGGCATCACAAAAGAATTAACTCTTATCTGATGTCTCTCCAGCGGGGTGTGCGGGGGTG
>NW_009614213.1:0-206 GCF_000690535.1 Cariama cristata | reverse complement strand
TCCTGAAGGAAAACTTCCTTCCGACCCCTGTCCCCGCACACGCTCAGGGGAGACCGAGTCAGCCCGCTCCCCGTCGGGCAGCTCCCGAGTCGGGATGCAGACCTTCCCGGGATCATCGGAAGCCTTTACAATCGCCAAAGCCCAAAGAGCATCTGCTAATCGGCGACCTCCCGGCAAACCCAACAGCAATGTCGCGGCGCTGATAC
>NW_009614212.1:0-2075 GCF_000690535.1 Cariama cristata | reverse complement strand
AACCAACAAAAAAACCCCAACCAAACAAACGCCCTAGAAGTGAAAGCCCCATAAATACCATCCGTGACGTACGCTCACGTTGAATAGAGCACGCTTTATAATAAACTACGTGAACAAACCAAGCAACACTTCTTAAAACTTTATTGATTACCACTTGATTAAAGCATGGAATATTATAACAGTATTATACATAGTATTTTCATGTAGAAAACTTTACATAGTTTTTCATACTATATAATTTTGGTATTCTCTCAAAAATGTATACATCCATTGGGCAAGGAATGCTCTTTAAATTACTGACATTAAATGCACTTAATATGGAGATCTTCAAAAAAACTTAGGCATTTTAAATAAGTGAAAACATACATTTTACAGAAATAACATTAAAGGTGCTGAACAAACTGAATTTACATTTTAAAGGGAGCTGCACTTTTGACAGAAAAAGCTTAGTTTTACTTCAGGCTTATAGTTACTATTTTTAATCTTTCTCATTCTTAATAGTATGACTGAACTAAAATTTGGGGGGTGTTTGCTTGTATTAGTGGACATTGTTTTAGATTGTTCTGTTTACAGTTCAGAAAGTGAGATATGGATAACAAACTGCTGTAAAAAATAGTATTTTCTTGTCGTGTAAGACACAATAGAATCAACATGAAAGGGTTTTAGGGTTTTCCTCATTAGCATCCTCCCCCTGCCTAACTATTTCCTAGAGGGCTCCAAAATAAGAAGTAATAACAAATATCATGCAGTCTCCATATTTATACCATTATAGGTAAATCAGTTTATAGTTTAATTTGTTGCATAACACTACTTTAAAAGTTTAACAGGTTACTTTTTATTACTCCATGTATTGCACAGATGTCTCAATCTCTACCAGGATATGCTGACACAGAACCTTGTTTTCATTCATAGTACCACTAAACCCAGTAAAACTACTACAGGCAGATAAAGTCTGTATCAGCAGAGTCAGGACAAGATTGGAACCAGCAGTGACTACTGCAGGAGTTTTGGCTCAGCGCTTTTAGCTGCATTAAGATGTCTATGGGTTATGATCTGTCTGACTGTATAAGGGAAACCAAACAACTGATGTGAATACAACTGGTTCAGGTATTACACTTAACATGCCATTCTTATTGCTTTAACATGTACAGTCAATTCCAGAGTATTGACAGGATTAAGGCTGTTATAATCCAATTGCATTCCAGTCCCCCTTCTCCTTCATGCACTACAGGGTCTAGGATGTTTTGATGTCACATACCTCATTTCAGCAGTTTATAAATGGTATAAATACAACAGAAGCTTTACTTAAGTAAAAGAACAGTCTCAGAACTAAGGCTGAAAGGATTGATTAAACCCCTTTATTCTATATGCAGAGATAGTGCAAATGTTGCACATTACAGTAAAGAAAGCCCACAATGCAACTGTAATTTAAAATCTGAAAACTGAGAGACTTGTTTCAAGATATAAGTTGTAAGGCTTTCAAAACTGTAAAATACAGAAAAAGCATGCAACTTTAAAGAAGTTTGTGTTTTGATAGGAGATAAAGGTATACATTCAATGAGGCAGTGACACATTCAAAATCTGAAAAATAAAGTTTCAAATATTTTCTTTAGGACTATCTAGGACCGGAAGAAAAGGAATAGCCTTTTCTTACAGATTTAAATAGAATTAAAATAAATACTTCATATTTACTGTAATTAATGAAGTGACATTACCAGGAAATAAGCAACTATACTAAATGCAACACAAAAGGACATTTCAAATGCAGCAAGATCAGTATCAGCATTGCTTATTTTTCAGTCTTTTCCTATTGTAAAATATAGCCATATATTCCCTTCTACTAAATATTAGTGTATAGATCTAATGGGTGTTTAAAAGTTAAAGAGCCACAACCACCACTTATTTTTCTTTGGTTAAAAATAAAAAATAAAAATAAAAATGTGAAAGCCTTATCATCACTACTATTGACTGCAAAACCATTCCCAAACAATGCTTATGTAGAACAAGCCAATTTACTGAAGAGCACCATAAGAACCCTTTGGAAATAGCTCAAAGAAGAAGAAAGAAAGAAAGGG
>NW_009614211.1:244-11710 GCF_000690535.1 Cariama cristata | reverse complement strand
GGCCTTGTTGAACTTCATGAGGATCGCACGGGCCCACCTCTCCAGCCTGTCACAATGTATTGTCTGTGTGCTAGCTATGCTATCAAATCTCTGTCGTTAGAGGACCTAAAGATGCCTATTTTGTGCATGCAAAGAGACTTTGGCGATCTGTAGCAATGTCTTTAGCTACTTAGAGTGGCAGAACAGCAAGTGCCTAGAAAAAGCCAGTGGTAAAAACAGTCACCTACAGACAGACACAAAAGAGGTTAGCTGCTTTTTTTGTATTGTTTTTGCTTTTCTGAGTCCTACTCCCAAATGTACAAAATTAAATTCCACTTGAGCACCTAAATGTTTTTAGGCATGGATCTGAGCAAAATTAGTTGGAATTCTGAGTTCACCATGTCATGAGATTGTTCCATAGCTTGGTGTTTTCAATTTGCTGTTCTGAAATCTCCAACAGACATATAACCTCAGATGTAGTGAAAACAGGAAAGATATTTGCTATGTTACAGCTACGTGTCATTCATCTCTAACTGTCCTTCTGTCAAGCAACTATGCAGTCTAATTAAGAGAGCTCTCCTCAGGTTGATGTAGAGCCATCTTGGCAGTAGAGCTATCAAACTCAGAGTGCAGTAAAAAACTCAGTAATTGGCAGAGATTTAGTTTGACACCTTTCCCACTTATGGGGCATTCAAAGGATGTGAATAAACACACAAGTCTGCCTATGCAGGGTCAGAAAATGAGCATATCCAGGCCAGTATCTTGTTTCTAACAGTGTCTATGTGGTGGGTTCACCTTGGCTGGCTGCCAGACATGCACTGAGCCGCTCTCCCACTCCCCCTCCTCAACAGCCCAGGGGGGAGAAAATAAGATGAAAAAGCTCATGGCTTGAGGTAAAAACAGGGAGATCACTTCTTAATTACTGTCGGGGCAAACCAGAACAGACTAGGGGAAGATTAAGGTAATTTATTGCCAATTTAAAATTGAGCAGGATGGTGAGAAACAAAGCCAAAATTAAAATCACCCTCCCTCCACCTCCACTTCTTCCTAGGCTCAACTTTACTCCTTTGTTATGACTCTTCTACCTCCTCCTCCATGAGTGGCGCAGCCGGGGTGAGGAATGGGGATTGCACTATTCAGCAATAAAACATTCCTGTTATCAACACAGTTTTCATCACAAATCCAAAACATAGGGTCATGCAAGCTACAATGACCTCTCTGTCAGCCAAAACCAGTACACACTTCTCTACCGCTCCTTCCTCTTCACGCTGTTCCCTTCTCCAGCATGGAGTCCCTCACATAGGATACAGCCCTTCACAAACTGCTCCAGCATGGCTCCTTTCCATGGGGTGCAGTCCTTTGGGAAGAGACTGCTCCAGCCTGGGTCCTCCACAGCCCACACGTCCCGCCAGAAAAGCTGCTCCTGTGTGGACTCTCCATGGGCCACAGTTTCTGCCAGAAGCCTGCTCCAGCGTGGGGTCCTCCATGTGCTGCAGGTGGAGAGCTGCTTCACCGTGGTCCTCCATGGGCTGCAGGGGGTCAACCTGCAGCACCATGGTCTTCCCCACGGGCTGCCAGGGAGCCTCTGCTCCGGTGCCCAGAGCACCTCCTCCCCTCCTGCTGCACCAACCTCGGTGGCTGCATGGTTTTTCACATTTTTCTCACTCCTCTCTCACACAGCTGCTGCACAGTGTTTTTACCCTTTCTTAAATATGTTACGACAGAGGCACCACCAACATTGCTGATGGGCTCAGCAGGGGGTCTGTCTTGGAGCTCTCTAGAACTGGCTGTGTCAGACATGGGGGCAGCTCCTGGTGTCTTCTCATAGAAGCCACCCCCACAGCCTCCCCCCCGCCAGTGCCAGACCCTTGCACGTAAACTCAATGCCAGCTAATAGCAGATGACTAGTGAGAGTACGGGAATAACACAAGATACAGCGAGGGGCAGCTTCTCTGATGTGCGTTAGAAGCTAGCACACGGTGGAGGCACCGTCCGACCCTCCTCCTGGGACGCAGTGTGAAATTCTGAGTCCTGTACTCCCTCATGCTGTGTAGGGATCTAAAACCCCAGTACAATGTTGCAGATGCTTGGAAAGGGAGTACAGTACAAAAGCCAAAGCACCACTAAACCACTATTAATCCCTGGTGCCTACATCCTGAATCATCAGTTCTGTTCCAGCTACTCCTGTCAGAAAAGATATAGCAAGACCAAAAAATGAAAAGAAAGGATGTTCAAAGTTATAGAAGAACTTAGGGATTGAAAAATGGATTAGAATCTTGTAACTCAGAAAAGGCAAGTCAAGATGATAGTCATCTATAAAGTCAGAACTTGAAGAGGAAGCACTTATTTGCTGTTTCTCTTACTGCAAGAATTAAGATCTATCAAATTAAATTATCAGATAGCAAGTTCTAAAACAACAAGAGTATCCTTTTTTTGCACAGCACAAAGCTAAATTGTGGAAGTATTACTACTGGATGTATACAAATACCCAAAAAGTTCCAAAAAACAATGAAGTAAAATTATGGTCCTTTAAAGGCTCTTGAAAACACAGGTGTTATGTCCAAATTGCTGAAATCTGGGATTGGTGAAACAGAGGAAAATTTCACAGTGTGCTTTGCCCTGTTCTTAATGCTCTTTGCTAGATGTGTCTAGTAGCTGTTATTTGGGATGAGAGACGACACTGACTGGACCTTCCATCTGCCTAATATGGCTATCCTGATGTTCTAACAAGGGAGTGCAGTTCAGTTCAACCTTGATCCCTTGGCTTCACTGCTGTCAAATTCCTTTCTCATGACTGCTCACCCAGAACTAGATCCTCCTTGTTTCAGATTGAACCTACTCGCTGCTTAGCAAGATCCATACTTACTTCAAGGACAAATCTCCAAGAACATCCCTTTGCCGTGTAAAATGGAGAGTGAGAAGACATTGCTTGTAATGTGTATATGTACACTTACAAATATATGTGTGTACATTTATATATACACTTACGTGAGTGTGTATCAGGAGTTTTCCACATATTTCAAGAGGACTTTTAAATTTTTGGTTCTAAGTTATAGAGTCTTAAAAAAGAATTGATTCCGGCTAAGATTGGAGTAATCTTTTTTCCCTGTACTTTTGCTGTGCTTGTTATTTGAGAAGGGATTTTCCATTCTATTTGCAACGCTCCAAATGATCTTTGGAGTAAGCAGCAAGGCTATATTCCCTTTCTTTTCAAATGAGAAAGGAGTATGTGTGGAGTCATAGAGCTGACAGCTAACATTTTATTAACACTAAATCAACAAGAAAATTATTTGGTAAATTATTTAGTCTTGCATATGCCCTTGAAGACTTGTGTTTAGCATATTTTAAAAAGTAATTGACTGCATTGTGTCAGCAACCTAATATTAATTTGTAGGAATTCTACTTTCCCATCATTCACACTCGTATGCATTTTGCTCTCTCTCAAAAACCCAGGTATAGAACATAAATGGAATGCTGGAAACATGACTGCAGTATTTATATGTATTTCTCTACAGGAATTAGTGTAGAAATTCCTTGTGTGTGCTCTGCATTGGAGTAATGCTGGAAGAACTGCAAGATCAGCAAGCTAACTTCTTTGCTTCATAGTCATGCTGATTTTTAGGTAAAGACAGAGACAATAACCACATCTGATTCCTTCACATACTTAGGAGATTAAAAGAGCCACGAACTGTTAAGAGCAGTACAGTTGGAACACCATTAATATAAAGGAATGATAATAGATGTAGAGCCAACTCCTACGTTTCTATCCTTGGAACTCCACTTAAACAGACAGGATCAAAAGCTTACAAGTGGTGGGACAGAGCTATCTAACTATCCTTGTGTAACGTTAGATCCAGAGATAATGCTAATACAGACTAGCAGCACTCCTCTTTGTAAGACCACATCCTTAGCTAGAAGCTACTGCCCATAATGGGCTCTGGTAGACTGTGGTACTAAGTCCATGATTACAGTATGCTTATGGGAACATATGCTGGATGCCGGTGTTGTTCAAAACTATCAGGTCGGCCCTGCAGCATGGTATGCCTAATTGTGCCAGGGCCAGAACATACAGGGCATTTTTATTTCAGTCATACTCATTTTTGGAAACAGATGAAAGTACAGTTCTGCTCACATGCAAAGCATACTGGGCTTTACGTCATGACAGGCAATATGGAATGCAATCGCAGAGATACACTGCCCCATAGTATTTCCCATTCATTAGTCACCATAAGCATTAACAACCAGTGTCTCTTATTTATAAATGTCCTTTCAATGCACACCCCCTCCAGCTCCCTCTCCCTGACATTTCTTTTAACACTCCTGCAACAGCCCGCAGCTTTGGGCTCTGATGAGGGAGAGTTGGGGATCGTGGAAAGGAACAGCAAAGCTGAGCATTCTCCCAAAGAGTGATGAGTGCAGAAAGCAGACACATTATAAAGTATGAAAATATTTTAGGGTTGCCTAGTGTGAAACCATCTTTTTCTGCCACCAAATACAAGCAAATTATATTGACCTCAGATAAAGTACTGGCAAAAAGCAGATCCTGAAAGTCAGCATATAATAGCAGCAGGCTATAGGCAGCCTGTTCCATTGGGAGACGTAAAAATAAATGAGAACATTTATATGGAGGTCAGAACAACTTAGTGAGATTCAGCGCGCAAAGAGTAGGACAGTGCGGAAGGGAAGGCTGGACCTGCCTACCGGGACTGCACGCTGCACTCGGGAGTCCACGGCTAGAGGCATGGCGTGCCGCCTGAGGTTCCCCTGAGTTCCTTCAAATTAGATCAACGCAGAAGCCTGCTTCAGGTAACTTGCCTAGAGCACGTTCTCAGAAAAAAAGACATGAAGCATTAAAACCAGTTATGTTCTTGCTTGACCCTTAATGGCACCTGAGAAAGAAAAGATATCTTGTAGCGTCAGTCTGTGTCTGTGAGGATAAAATAATCAGTCATCACAAAAATGAAGACTGAAGATGCGTGTCACCACCTGTTTTCAACGTATAGCTCTGGGCTGCGAGTCTGGTATTTGCCGTTTCTTCCCACAAGCACAGACCAATCATGGTCTGTGCAACACTGATAGTGCATATCATCACTTCAGTTGCAAACCTAATAAAAGGCAACAAAAATGCCTCAGTTGTCCAATATCCCATGCAATCAAGGAGCAGCTTTGCGCCCTGATCTGTTTGCAGCATTGCCTGTGTTGTCCCTGTGTTATTTCGGACCCTCCCTGCGGGAGGCAGAGGTGAAGATGCCCTGTCTCAGGCCCATGTGGGCCTCCTGCGAAAAAACCTCCAAGAACACCTCACACCAAAAGCAGGAGTGTGACCTCCTCTCCTCTCTTTCCCCTTCCTCTCTCTGCTGACTGGTGGCTACCCATCCTTGGTCAAAACAAAATCCTCTTCTTTTCTCCTTCAATTTCTTTATCTTAATCTGGTAGAAAATGGACACAATAGAAAAGATGGTTTGTTTTTTAGTGCAAATCACTGGTTATCACATAAACTCTAACTAGGCCTTTGCTGTGTTTATGTACACGCCCTTTCCTTTTAAATCAATAATTACTTTTTTTTTTTTTTTAAATTACATTACTTTATCTACCATATCTGCACTGTAAAGCAGAAGAAAGTCAGGCATCCAGCGAGTTGTTGAGCAGCTTTTCCACAGGCGAAATACACTTCTGGTACGTATAACAGTAGAAGCCAGGACTATGTTCCTAATTGTACACTTGGTTTATTAAGACAAATCTTCTTGATATTTATTTTCTCCTTTGTGTTAGGCACAAGAAGAAGAGATTTACTCTGGTCTTACTAAACACACACCAAAACACAATTGCTCATTTTGACTTTTTCTTAGTTGAACATCAAGAAAGGGATATTAATCTTTTCAACCATATAGCAAGAGCAACAGAGAGGTATAGTTTCACCAAGAGTTGAAAATGTCTTCTGTTTTAATCATAGTCATTTGTTCCTACCCACAAAAATTTATATAGTATAAATTAAGGAAAATAAATAAATAAATTCAAGTAGTTATTCTGAGAGGGAGAGAGAGACAGACAACACTACTGCATGTATTTCAATTACAGGAAAAGCACAGTTATCTCCTTGTTGTGTGTATATGCAACTAATAATTCCTGGTGCTTTGCTCCTCCCACTTTCTTCTCTGCTTTAACACTAAATTAGTCACAATAACACAACAGCAATAATTATGGGGTTCCTGGATTCCGGTCCATTCTCATCAACACAGTAGTAAAACATATTGCACTCCCCACCCTACTTACATACTATCCTCAGTAACAGAGCTCAGATAGATTTCAATAAAATCTCACATTGCTATTATTTTTGTTCAAAAACTTTTTTAACCCCGTATGTTTATGTATATATATGTGTTGGTTTTGTGCACTTACTTGATTCTTAAAACTTAGGCACGTAGAAAGAGATCTTGAGGCTATCCAAGTTTTCTTAAGTTTCCAGTAGCAAAAATTTCTTCGTAAATGACAATAAGCAAAGACATTTTCATCTTCAAAGGAGTAAGTTCCACTGCCCTAGCCCGGGTTAAGTGACAGAAATTAACTGCCGCCTGGGGTTTTCTGCACCTGCAGAGATCCAGTATTTTTAAATCTGCAAGCACTGTCCCTAACTGAAGAGATCATCCTGGATAGGAAGATAGAAGAGAATATTGATGTCTAAACATTTTTCTCTAAAATGTTTTATGACTTTTCACTATTAGCTTCATATATTAAAAAAATGTGAATCAATCTGTTTATGTGATTTCAGGTGAAGAATTCTTCCTATTTATTAGGATGTTTGTATACAAGGTATACTAATACATATTTTTTTCTTTTTTTTTTTTTTTTTAAGCATATAATAAAAGCTATTGGGAAAGGTAGTTGTGGTTCCTGTTGTTTGCTGAAGAATATGTTAGTTGTGAATTATTTTTTTAAGTTTATGTATCTCTGTTTAATATTTGCCTTGGTTTTAGAAGGAAGACTAATTATTCCACAGAAATGAATGAAAGAGAATATAGGTATCCTGAGAAGACAAAGCATCAGAAGCATTTTGATCAATGTTTTTAATTCAAATGAGCTGTAAGAGATCCTCAGTGAATAAAACATTACTAGAAGTTGAATTCTGTGCCTCATAGAGCTTTAGACTTCTTTTGGAGTTCGAGTATGCAGTTGAAGAAGTAGGCTTAGAACAAAGACTTTAAAACATTGACACTTTCTATATTAAAATTCCAGAAATAGTAACTACAGTAAAAAAAAGAACTAACCACCTTTATAAAACAAAACTAAATAATTTTTAACAATTCTAAAATATTTCTGTAATTTTTAAGATGCATTCTTTTAGCTTGCAAAATATATCTGTAGTCTAAAACTAAAATTTCAAAAGAAGATACGGGTACGCTTGGTCGTCTACCCCAAGTATTATTACCTGACAAATTTAAACTATTAATACGGTTTAATTGCCTTCTACTTTACACTCTTTTAAAGCAAGGACAGATGCAATTCAGAAGGCACATAAAACCTTCTTGATTAAAATAAATTGGTTAACAGAATGAAGTAAATATTTCTATGCTTAAAAAATATTATCAGGAACACTGGACAATGTTTTTTTCTGGATACTGAAAAGGAAGTATAGATTTATAAGGTAAAGTAACAAGAAGAAAACCTTTTTGAAACGGCTGTGTACCACAGTGTTTTATCTCACAAAACTGGGATCTGTATGGGCCAAAATTATTTCAGTTTGATTTCAATAAAGTTAAAAAGTCTTTTAGTTTCAAAGCTTCCCATATCAAAATTAGTTCTGATTTAAATTAATTTCCCATATCAAAAAGTTTAAAAGCAGTGATTTTGATCTTGCCTTAAAAAAACCCCTACGTTCAAAATGCCTGCATTGTAAAGGCTAGACATGTATTTTGATAAGCTATTTATTTCTATAAGAATTATGCAATGTTTCTCACTGGCAGTATTACAGTAGTTTCTTTAAGGCTTTATCTGTTCTAAATTGTTTTGTCTCTGCAATAATTTTTTTTTTTTTTCTTTTTTCATATCACTACTGTGTACTTTGCAGTTTGGATGGTTAGAATGAGCCTTTCACAGTCACCATACTTACAAGGTTTGTTTAAGCTGTGGACCATGATTTGGATTTGTCCTCTGAGGACAACTTTCTATTTCAGTGTCCACTTTCAGAAATCTTTCCTGTCTGGTGTTTACCATAGACAGTCTAACATGAACTCTGCTTTTCCTCACATCACAGTTTTTACTCCTCTGTAGCATGTTCTAAACTTACTTGTATGATGCAGCCTTACTGTTTAGCAAGTCAACCAGGAGCAACCCCACAACTCCTCCTGGCAGGCTGGAAGCCAGGGAACCTACAGTACACTTGGTGTCATGCTTGGTAAGTACAGTGCACGCGACAGCCTGCTCGCAAAGTGCAACACAAAGAAGAAAAGGCGAGGGTTAAACTAATTGAAGATAGCCCTTGGAATCTGTATAGAGTCAACTGTAGGGACTGTCTCCACAGTACTTGTTTTACCTGATATCATAAAAAGAACAAGTCCACATATAACCTAAAGTAATGCTTCAACGCAGAAAAAAACACAGTAAAAGGATGATTTGAGATTGCCCTGGTTTTGTCTGTCTGCAATTCTTCAACCTATTCCTTTTCTGCAGTCTAAGCCACACATACACAGCAGGCGGTATATTCCAAAAGCAGCATCTCATAGTAAGTGTTGAATGGACTGACTTTTGACTCAAGGATGCATTTTCCTTTTTCTCGGACACAACATCTGCTATCCATAGAGGTCTTCCTCCTGTCTGTGCCCACCTTTACAAACGTGAATGGGTACTGTAATGTTTGGGACCATCTATGTGAAGCCATGCCACATCCAAAAACCGTTTCTTGATTTGGGACCTTTTTGCTGCCATTTCCCACAGAAAGGAGAGGGTCAAAATTACTAGGATATTGCCTGAAGTCCTTCATAACGAATATTCAAGATGCAATCTAAACTGCATTTAAAAAGAAAAGGAAAAAAAAAAAAAAGATTTGTGCTCTTTAATAAAATTCTTGCAGTCTGGTCAGAAATGTTACGAAAAAACGTTGGACATTGTTGATCTCCAGATGGTTAGTAGATGTGAATTTTACTTAAAAATTACTTACTAACATGGATAGATTACAACTAGAGAACTAGGCAACACCAATTTCAGATAATCTTAAAATTTCAGACTACGATCTACTGAAATTAAGGACAGACTTTATGAAATGTTCAGCCATTTGTGGAAAAACAGCTTTTGTGAGAGGATGTAAGAATGGACAGTTAGGACAATGGACAATTATGTTAACAATTATCTGACTTGAATCTGCCTGTTTCCAGATTCTTGATATGGATAAAGGACATGATGAAGCAGATGTACTCTAAACCCTCTGCTTTGCCATTTACAAGCAGATTATTGCACGGGCTTTTGTGACTTCAGCCACTATCACCCAACATTTTGACATTTTCCTTAAGACAAATCCCAAACTGTATTCCAGGCTCATTACATGTTGCCATTTTAGCAATGATTCATAACGTAGAGAAGTCTTTGTGCAATGTGGTGATATTGATCATTGTATCTTATCCTTTCCCAATTTTGTGTATATGTAATTAAACTAATTTACTTATTCAGTGTTCCAATATTACAGGGTAGGTCTTTGATCTATTATGCAGATAAAAAAAATTGCAAGCCTATGAGCTCAGGAGATAGTTTAGTGTTTTTTTATTCTAAGAAGAACAAAGTTGTGACGAGTATGGCCAACAAATGGCTTATAGATTGCCAATAAAAGAGTATTACATCCATCCTCAAGTAATACAAATTGTGCGTTGCATTGGACAGGGCTAATGGCAGTGAATGGTGTAACATCTTCCTTAGCACCCCTAGTAAATCCTCTTCTGATGACAGTGAGACTGAGTTGAAGAGCTCTAAAGTTTTGTATTGGATAGAGCTTACCCTACTTACCTTTTAATTTGCTTTTAAAAAGAAAAGCATAATGGACTTGCTTAGTGGTGGCCATGGCCTGTTCTGGCTGCAGGAGGGCTGTTTGCTCTGTCCTCCATCGACATTCACAGAGTCATTTTACTTCATCTGTGAATTGCAGTTGATCTGTGCATGACTAAAAGACACAGCACCTCCTTTAAGGACTGACTTTAATGTAGATCTTTCTGTAAGCGTTCTTGTTTGCTGACTAGGAAAAAGGGCAGCCTGTACTGCTGGAATGATTCATGAAGCCCATTCCCAGCTGTCCTCTTTCCCTGGAGATGGATATGCCAAATAAAGGGTATGGGCACGTGCAACAGCCTGCTTCTGGCTGCTATAGACAGGATTTTTCCAAGTCCAATAAGCAGTGCTTTGGGCATGCTGGTGAGAGGCAACATGCCCATCAGCAAAAACCCAATAGCCTCTCGCTCCCATCAGTTTTTGTTCCATTGCTTCTCTCTCTGTTTACAGCTCTTCTCAGCCCATTGTCTCCAACTCACCAGTACTTTGCCCACCGGTTCTCTATGGAAGAGCATCAGTAAAGAAAACCCATCACAGTCCAAACATATGGAAAAACACATTTAAAAACATGAATGGGAAACAGAATCAGGGATACTGCTAAACATAGGACTGTCCTATAATTTAGAGATGCCACCTGGCTAGTTTCTAACCAGCCTGGCTGGTCTTACATGTGTCCCAGATCTATCAGAGCTATTAGGCATGCACACATTGAATTTGTATGTGTTGTAGCCCTGTGCCAGGGTGGCTCATCATGTTTTCGGGGGTTTTGGGTTGTCTTTTTTAAATTTTTCCTCCCTTAAAGAATGGCCAGCCTGCTACTATTGGACACCCCCTTTATCTGACTTGCAACAATGCAATCTAGGGCATTCACTCTGATCCTGGGATTCAGGAAAGCCCTGCTGTAGGCTGACGCCAGATGGATATTAGGTCAGTAAAATGCCGAGACTTGTGACTGCAGCGATAGGAGCCTAGACCCTATAGTAATAGCACAAAACGTCTTCTTCAGAGCCTGCTTCAGAAAACACAACAGTGCGCGATCTCCGCGGTATTCTGTCCTGGGCAGGGACACTGGAAACCATCATTTGTTTAGGATCGACAGAGATTTTGTGAAGGCTTGGTATTTTCAGAATTCGCTAAGATTATCTCCCGATTTCCTAAGTCATGCAAAATCTTCCCCTCAAATAAAAAATGTGTGCCAATGTCTATTACTTTCAAGAGGACAAAACTGGAATCTGAATACAATTAAAATGAATGGCATTTATATTGCTTTGCAGATGAGGACACTTTCTGCAGTGTCCCCATCCCCCCATGCCCTGCAGGCCGTTCATGAGGTACAGCGGGTTTATTTACAGAACAACATTCAAACTAGGAAGAGAACCTAGCATCGGAAGAAAACTCAAACCCTCCGCTTGCGGCTTAAAGGCTGAACGTTGAACTTCAAAGGCGATTCAGACTGTG
>NW_009614211.1:0-213 GCF_000690535.1 Cariama cristata | reverse complement strand
TTGGGTTTCCTGATGTTTCTCAAAAAAAAAAAAAAAAAAAAAAAAATTCTGTCTTTAACGTGAGTATTTTTCAAATCGCTTTCATTTTGTGGACTAACTTTAATCCCTAACAGCTGAGGTGAGCAGTGCTAAATGTGGTCACGGCTGCCCTCACGGCGCCAATCGCTGTGCGCGAACACGGCCCGGCCCCGCCCATCGCCCGCCGCCCCGCCC
>NW_009614210.1:628-1923 GCF_000690535.1 Cariama cristata | reverse complement strand
CAAACTAATTATTAAACAAAATTTACTAACCTAACGGTCTTGTGTGTTCTGTGGGGGGGGTTATCCCCTTCCTCCGTTACTAAACGCTGCTCACAGCTCCGCTGACATGCCTTTCCCAGGAAAGCTGAATCCTTGCAATAATCCGTCATTATTTCAGTTTAGGAATAACTGCCCTTTACCTTATTTGCTGTTAGTTTAATGGCCGTATTAAATGCAAGTTTTTACACCAAACGAAACTTTCCAAACTCAGCAGACAGTTTCTTACACAAACAGCATAGCTGGCAAATGCCTTCTCGATGCACAGAGCTGCTGCATCACCGCCCTAAGCCGAGCGCTCGGGCACCAGGAGCGACACACGCTGTACGCAAAACCAAAGCCCAAGCCCGCGGCGAGCTCTGCACCGCTTCCCCGACTCTGGCAGCGGTGCTCAAGTCGACGCGTCTACATCTGCTGTGGTTCTGGCCATTCCAGCACCAACTGTCACCTGTCCTGAGACAAGGCAATGCGAGACCTCCCCAAACCCTTCCCGCCGAAGCGCTCCCCAGGATCGGTTTGCTCCTCACTTTCTAAAGGAAACCAGGAACTGGCATTTCTGTTCTCCTTGTCACGAGATCACCTGCACAAACTAGCGCAGAGTGGGTTGTGCCCTTTATACTCTCAGAAAATTGTTTGCAAACCCATTCACACCACACGCCCAGGCAGATGCTGAGCAGTGCGACGTGCAACGCTTGTGAACGCTGAAGGCCTTCGTTATTCACCCGCTCGGCCCCTGTACTGCCTTTTGCCATCAGTGGATTCCTCAAGAGGAGAGTGCCGCTCTTGAGGTATGAGAGCCACCCAGCAAACTGTCAGTATTACCCCAATGGTGGTATCACATAGGATAAGCCAGAAACACCAATAAGGGTCTAAAAACCACAAACTTTGCCAGCCCTGCTTTCTCTAGATATTCCTATGAACCTGTACCATAGTGATCACTGCTGATTAACAAATCCTTGTGGCAGTCAGCGAGGAAGGGAAGCATTGCCTCCGTTTTAGATGGGGAGTGGAGATAGAGAGAGAAGGATGCCCGTCCCGTGGAGGTCTGCACTGAGCGGACACGGGTGTCCCAGCCCCAAAGGCAGCCACCAAACAGCACGCCCACCGCTCTCTGGAGCTAGCAGCTTTGCAGTGCCTCCCTTCAACGCGGTCAGAAAACACGCCTGAAACTCCTGGCAGGACAAGGGTGCAAAGGGACAGCCTAAAGTCCAAAGCAATGCTCTCGTCAGGTTAATGTTTACTAAATCACAGGAAGCGCA
>NW_009614210.1:262-597 GCF_000690535.1 Cariama cristata | reverse complement strand
GTTCAGCAGATACCCGCAAACTTGCACAAGATAAGAGCCAGTTCAAAACTGCTATCACTCCCAGCCCCATTTGCAATCTACTGACAGGTCCACCTCCCCGCAGTCACAGCCACGGAGTTTGCCTCGCTCCTGCCTGTACTTTTGCAGAGGGATGGGTCTGCTTTTGAAGGTTTTCATCCCCTTGCTGGGACTGGCGCTGGCCTTCTATTTTTATTCACCACCCAACAACTTCAGTGAAGGTAAGTCACTAGAAAAAACCACGCTTTAAAACCATGATCAGCGCGGCTGCTGCCCGAGCGGCAGTGTGTGCCCACGCAGAAGGGCGTGCGCCCTTT
>NW_009614210.1:0-220 GCF_000690535.1 Cariama cristata | reverse complement strand
GGCGGGCTCGGAGGGGAGTGCAGGCAGCCCCCGGTGCAAGGGGCCAGAGCATCCTGTGCCGCACGCGGAAGCTCACAGGGTTACGCTGGATCTGCTGGGAAGCACAGCGTCTGATCTCAGTACATTATTCAAGAAACATGCAGGTTTCCACTTTAAACATTTAATCCTTTTATTAGTCAGCTCTCGCCATTTCCAAAAGCCACTCCCAGACGGGGCTGGA
>NW_009614209.1:0-5815 GCF_000690535.1 Cariama cristata | reverse complement strand
AAGATCACAGAGCTGTGACTGGTGCAGTGCTGCTGGTAGTCCTGGCTATGAGTGTGAGGCTGGACTGGAAACCAGAGGATCCTTCCAATCTGATCCTGTGACTTTTTTTAATTTTTATTTTAATTTGGGGATGTCATGAAACAATTTGAACTGCATAAAGGAAAGTTGAAGCCTGGGCTCACATCTGAAATCCAAATTTTGAGTTGGACATAGGTAAACTTGGAGTGGAAAGAAAGAGTAAAGATTTTCAGTGTGGTTACCTGAGCTGTGATGAAGATCCAAAATAAAATGGGATAGGATTAGTCTATACCTTGTAGAGCATCTCAAGTCCCTCAACTATGGGTCTTTGCTATATGTTAATAGGATGTATTCAGAATTTTGGGAACAGACTATAAATTATTTCATTTGCCTTAAATACAGTTCCAGATTTTCCTTATTTTTAAAGTATACTGCCCCGCTATGCTGTAAAGACATAACATGAAAGGAATAGAGAGCAATGATGTGTGACTTCATTGTGGGAGTTTGCCCTATGTATGACAGTAAGTGTTTGGGGAAGAATTCCCTTTTAATTTTTTTTTCATAGAATCATTTGGGCTGGAAGGGACCTTTAGAGGTCATCTAGTCCAACCCCCCTGTGGTGAGCAGGGACATCTCCAACTAGATAAGGTTGCTCACAGCCCCACCCAGCCTGACCTTGAATGCCTCCAGGGATGGGGCTTCCACCACCTCTCTGGGCAACCTGTTCCAGTGCTTCACCACCCACATTGTAAAAAATTTTTTCCTTATGTCAAGTCTAAATCTACCCTCTTTTAGTTTAAAACCATTACCCTTTGTTCTGTCATAGCAGACCCTGTCCAGCAGATTTGTCCAGTCCTGAGACTGCGTAAGAGAGGAGGAAATTCTCCTCAAGCCAAAACACTAAGAGCTGCAGTGCAGGTAGGCTTACCAGAAACTGAGGAAACCCACACTAAAACTAGCCTGGTGGTGATACCTTTTTTCCAGAGGTGTATTTTTAAAGTGTACTCATCTCAGTAATGACATGCTCAAATTTGGTGTGAAAATAGTTATGCAACTTGTAATAGATGCCTCAGTGACCTAAGAAGAGGAGACCATAGGGCAACTGAGAGTATACTAAATGCTTAAGAATAGTTGTGATTAGAAGTGATTCAAGCTGAAACAATTCTGCCTGGCTGGTTTAAACTAAGCCACTAGAGAGGAACTGATAAGAATATGAATTTACTCGAACTTAGTCAAAAGGGATAGCATTAATAAGATGTTTTACAAAGCTGTATGTCAAACTTTAATGTACAGCTCTCTGATGCTACTCAGATTTGTTAAAGATTCCTTCATGTGCAGGAACCTACCAGCTATCAAGTAGTAGTAAGATTATACTAGGATGGGAGTATTACATTTGATACCTAGGAAAAGTGAGAAAAGGCATAAACCCATGGGTTTCAGTGCACAGGCCACCTCATTAGGTGGACACGCAAGCATCTTTTCAGGGCAAATCTAATAACAATACTTCCCCTGAAATAATTGGCACGACTGCTGTCATATGTGCTAATGAACTAGATGGACAGCCAGTCTAATCCAGCATAATTGCTTGTGTTCACATTGTGCTGATTGTTATGGAGCCTCTGCCTAATGCAGGAGGCGGCGTATATCGATGTGACAAAAAGCTGCCCAGTTCATCAGCGTGTTGAACAGCAACTCTATTGGTGCTTGCCTTGCCTGAGGATTTTTCTTTCACTCATTTGTCTGCTAAACACTTGACTTGCTCATACTTCTGGCCTTACTTGTTGCCTTCTTAATTTCTGGCTGTAGTAGTTTTCCTCATTCACTTTGTCCTTCTTGGTTTTATAGTAGTTTGTTATCTTGCCTGTTCTCCCCACCCCGATCACATTTTTTGGAAGCCAGAGAGTCATACTCAATTTACTTTCCTCAGTAGGAAACTGTCCTGTAGCTGTCTTATCTTTCTTGTCCTTCTCTGGCCTTTCCCTATTCTACCACTTTAATTTTTCTGAAATAAGTGCATGCAGGATTTGATATGTGGGTGCCCTCTCTGCATTTATATAGTTGTTTACTTACGGGGTTTGGTTCTCTGTTCCTTTCCTAATAACTGCTAACACTGTGCTTGCCTTGATAGCTTTCAAGCTCTCAGCTGGCTTAAAAATAAAAAATTGTCCATCATGTTTTCAGTATCACTTTCCTGAGGGGCCATAGGTAATTTAGGGCCCTTTTTGTTTTTTGTCTGTAGATTAGCGTACACTTGCTGAAACTGCACTTCATCTACACCATTTTATTTCATAGGCAGTTGACACTGTGAAATCCCTGCAATGGTTTTAGATTTGAGTGCCGCTTTCACGTGCACTTGATCCTACCAGTGCGCTGGCAGACTGGCTGTTTTGTGATACGACTGATGTCCTTAGCAAGTTGCTGCTCAAAGCTGGTTTGTTTCACAGTCTATCACTTACATGAATATTACTTTTTTAAGTAAAGATTTTTTTTGGTTTATTTTGTAGTCTGCTTTGCTCTTCAGCTTTTTCATTTGCTGTTCTTGGTGGACAGCAGCGGAGCATTGTGAATAACAGCACTTTGACAGTCTGTTTCATGTGCTGCTCTGGCTGCTGCTTTTCAATGCTTTTTTTTTATGCATTCCCCCCTTTTCTGAAGCTGAATAGTCATGTGCTGAAAGAATAGAGCTTAAAATCCTCCAAAAATGCTGAATTGAATATACTATGGTCAGTATGAGAAGATCGTTTTGTAGCTTGGTCCTGTGCAGTGTTCAGATTAAATCCTGTTGTGTGATTTCCAGCAGATTTGGGAATCCTTTATGTTATTTTGAGGCTTTAATTCCTGTGTGATGTCTCTGAGGAGACTGGTAAACATTAGGTGGGAGAACTAGTCTCCCTCCAATACTATTTTCTACTTTTGTAGTAATGTAGTAAATACAATGCAGGCACTATACTAATGCACCTAGATGAATTGTCAAAGGCAGGAGTTGAGGTACTGCTGCAAAGACTCCACATGCTTAGAACATCTCGTTGCAGCTATAGCAAATACTTTGCTCCCTTCCAACTGTTTCTGGACGGTGGAAGTGGGAAGTATGACGTTGCTGGCCAGCTGTACCTGCTCTGGGAAAGCCTTCAAAAGCCTAGATCATTACCTAGATCATTCAGGCAATATTTTTGATAACCGACTTCTATGGAAACTCCCTCCTGTCATCAATCCAAAGTACAACAGCTAAAAACTAATTTTGAAACACCTTGTTTTATGCTTGGTTCCTGGGCAAGGCCTAAGGAAAATCTGTGATTCATCACTGAGGCAGGCATGCTGTTATCAGCGTTGTGAAGCTGCTGGAATGAGATGTCTGCAAGTCTTCCAGAAAATCCCAACTTCAGATGCTGTTGCAGGATTTCTGTGTAGTTAGGCCCTAGGTGTTTGTCTGCAAAGCACCTTGTAACAGAACCTCTGGTTGTATTGGTGTCTCTTGAGGTACCGCGCATCTTACGGCATGTGACATCACTGTTAACGTTAGCTTTTAAGTTATCTTATCATGAGTTTCGGAATACATTTCTCAAAGAGCTTTTTGAACATTTTTCCTTCTCTTTCTACAGGCTGATGAAGATCCTATTATGGGATTCCACCAGATATTTCTATTAAAGAACATCAACGATGCCTGGGTTTGCACCAATGACATGTTCAGGCTAGCATTGCACAACTTTGGCTGAGCTGGCAACACCGAGGCACCCGTGCTTTTTTTTTTTTTTTTTTTCCTCCTCTTCTCTTACTGGTATTATTCACACTCATGGAACATTCCAAATATCATACACAAACCTGCAGCATTGCAGAGCGTGAGCAAGCAAGACCTGTGACCTGCCCTTCTGCTGAGTTTACATTGTCACTAGATGAGTTTCTTGTGCATGATGTTTGGAAGTTAGACTTAGCTGCATTTGACAAGAGAAATTTGTGTTGTACCAGCATGCCTCGGAAAGAGTTTATAATGCAAAAGGTTGTTGTTTCTATACTGACAAGATGCTCTATAACCCAAAGAAATGAAAGAACAGCAGCCTGTACAGCCCAGATGTTGATTTGTTCAGATGTTTCAATGCTATGTTACACAATAAAACCATGAGATTTTCTTAAGTTTAAATTGTTTTAATGAGTTGGATGTGGAGTAAACAATATTGCTTGCTTTGGATATCCTCTGTCTGCCTGGTGGGGAAATGCTTACAAACCTAAAACTCAATCTGAAGAGCACTTTGTACCAACAAAGACAGTTGTACAACTCTTTCCTTCCCTCAGCAGCTTTTATAACAGAGACTTCTAGCTCAGTTTTCAACAGTGACAGGTTAGTTTGCAGCTGTTGCATTTTCACCAAGGCAAATGCCTCAAATAATACACAAGGGTGGCAAGTCACAGTAGCCTGTAGTTAATCCTCATGACACCTATTATGTTCACCCTCAAAGCTAAACAGGATGGCTGTATTTTCTTCATAGGCAGACACACAAAATGTCAGTCCAGCACTGCCCTCCTGGAGTTTGTATTCAGCTTTCAAACCCTGTCCAGATTTGTGCTCTTTTTAGTATCCCTTCCTTATAATTTGAGTAGTACTTCATTTGCTGTGCAGATTTTTACAGCACAGTGGGCTGTTATGTGTCCTCCACCCTGGAGGTGGTGGTATTCCACCAGTGAAGGAATTTATTAAATTAATCTTTTCAGCAGATGAGATGGCACAGGAGCACAATCACATTTGCTTTACCTTCAGCCCTCACTAAGCTATTAGGCCCTGGGTTTCAAGGGCTTAGCACACTTCACTGAGCTTGGGCTTTCCAAACAGAGAGAACTTGGCATTTCCCCTTTCAGGAAAGCCTGGGCTGGGGTGTGCTCATGCTGATTGCTTCTCAAATCTGGCTGCTTTGGCATTTGAATTGGAACGGAGCTTTCTTGGCAGTTGATGTTGGGGCCCTCCTGTTCGGTATTGCAGCATTCTCATATATTCCCCGTTTCAAATGCAGGACTGTTCTGTCGCTGCTTCTGTGCTTTGAAAGTCACATTCAAAATTAATCACTTGAAGAGATTAGCTCTTTCAGTAGAAAGAGGCATTTTGTGTGGTCACTGCTAAGCAAGGATCCTTATGTTGTAGACCCCAGATCTAAATGAAGCCTGGCAGAAGAGACAAGATCTAAGAACAGGCGTGGCTTATGAACCTTGCCCTGCAGAAGGATCTAGTCCATGAGGTCGGGGTAGTCCTTTGAATAATGAGCTCAGTAAGCCAAGAGAGAGCTTGCTTAAAAGTCAGGTTCAAGGAGCGATACATGTCACAGGTGTTAGTTTAAAAACTATCTAAAATGAGATTCTTTAGGCCATTAAAAGTTGAAAGCAGTTATCCCCTGAAATTGGTCATGTACGTCTTTCAGGTGCTCTTTTTCGTGCCTTTCTCCACACGGTCATTCACTCCTGGCTCCTTACCTAGATGAGGCAAACACCAGTATTTCTAAATTCGTATTGCTTAATATTTTTGACACCCAGAGGTCACTTTTGAGGCCCAGTATATGTGGACAGACGTTCTGTATCTTAGTTCTTGTTTCTCGTACCCATGTTTACTGCAAGTGTTGGGCTGTGCCCCAGCCATCACCTCCGGGTCAGGAGGGCTGTGTGGAGAGACTGCCGAAAGCTGCCTGTGGTGGGAGGGAGGGCCGGCCAGCTGGATGGGATTATTTTTCCTCCCTAAACAACCAGTCTTAACCCTTTATGAGGCTTTAGGTATCCTCTGGTGGTGCTGCACGTAGCGGGAAATCATTTCGGCTCTAAC
>NW_009614208.1:261-556 GCF_000690535.1 Cariama cristata | reverse complement strand
CGGGCCCCGCCACCCCACGGGCACCGCCGCGCTGAGCGGGAAACGTTAAGCGGGCGGTGGGGTGGTGGTCTTTAATTTTAGGGCAAAAGAGGAAGAGGGAAAAGAAAGAAAGGGGGAGAAAAGACGGTAACGCGCGGGATGGTGACAGCTAAGAAACCAGCTCCGCGGGCGAGCGGCGTCCCCCTAACCGGGGAGCGGGCCGTGGGCGCGGGTTTAAAAGGCTGAAACAGCCACCGTGTTTTTCGTTTGCAGTCGTTCGCGTTGCTTCCCCCGCTAGCGGAGGGGACTCCTTGCA
>NW_009614208.1:0-204 GCF_000690535.1 Cariama cristata | reverse complement strand
GGGAATTAAGGCGAGGAAAAGTATTCGTTTATTTTATAGCATTCCCTGCCCTCGCTGGCATTTTCCAGCTAGCACTGGGCTGTTGAGTAACTTTCTCCCGCCTTTCCCTGATGGAAGCTGCTCTTCGAAAACTGAGGAATGCCCCTGGTCTCCCAAAACAGGGGGCGATCGAAACTGTAACGCACAAAGTCCGGGCCGCGCCAG
>NW_009614207.1:0-7080 GCF_000690535.1 Cariama cristata | reverse complement strand
GCTCGGCCCGCTGCCGCACATGGCCCCGGGTAACCCCCCGGGGGCGGCCGCGGGGCCCGGAGCTGCCAGCTCCGAGGGCAGGGGGGAAGGCAGCCCCTCTCCTCCCAGAGATGGGGGCTGTTTGCATTTTAAACCACTCGGAGCACGCCCCTAACGCGCGGTATCGGACTGGAAAGTTTGTTCTCCGGTCTCGGAACAACAGCAGCCAAACAAATTATGTATTTGCTTTCGTTCACATCCAGCAGAAAGGCATGGTCATTATCCTGGTTGGTTTGTTTTGAATAACATGAAGGTTTCTGGTCTCATCTGGCGTGTCTGTTTTTCCATCTATTATTATCCTATCCATCTACCAGCACATCTCCAGCCTCTTCCTGTACAGTCTCTCCCTCGGTGTCTTGATGCGCGCTCCTGTCTCCAGCTGGGAATGTGTCCTGCTCTGCCTCTGCCCGCCTGTCAGGCGCAGGTCTCTGGGTCTGTAGGTTGGGCTTGCTTTTGCTTTTCGTACGTTTGGTGTATCCATGCTCACGGCTTGAGTAAGGAGTCGCTTACAACCAGGTGACTAAAGGCGAGTTAAAATGAGGAAATGAAGCTCGCAGGGGATTTCTCTTCATTTGGAGGCGATGCTTGGGTGTCTCCTGTCATCGGGCAGCCTCTCCAGGGTGCCCCTCAGTGACCCGACAGTGTGTAAGGGTCTCTCTGGAAGGACGCTTCTTTCTGTTTTAGTTTTGCTGGTGTAAGTCTTCCATTCTTCCCGTTATTTATCAAACCCCATGCTAGAGAATAGCTTTCTTCATTGCTCTCTTTTTTGGAGGGAGATAAAGGGCATTGGCTTCCTTATGCCCACTCCCAAGATTAACATAAAGACTTTTGTTTGCTGGCAAGAACAGTTTCAAATGTGCAATGCTTTTATTCTGTTAGGGTGCCTCTTTGTCGGTCCACACTGGTACCGAGAGGGGATGTGTTTGTCGTTTGCTGCAGCAGCGGGGAAGCGGGCGCGTAGCGTTGTTTTGGTAGAGTTGGAACATGTTAGAAAAGTCTCAGAGAGGACACCCCTTGTGTGTTTGGAAAACACAACTGTCTATTTAGGTCTTGTAAGAGTCCTTTGGGATATGATGATTCATAAGGAGTGGAGCAGTGTGTAGTGGATGTTCTTCAACCCTCTGTTTAAAGCCTGCTCATAAACCTAGCAGTAGTGTGGGGTTTTGGTAGGCTTTTATTTCTTAAATAGAAACAAACCACTGTAGGGGATCGTCTGGGTCATCTAGTCTCATTCCATGCAATCACACACGGGCTTTGGTATCTCTTTGTACTGCTTGAATATCCACAAAACCAAAGTTACCTTTTGAAATGATTGTACAGTTAAATAAGGAACCCTGTATTTTTTTTAAGCTTGTGTTACGGCTGCACGTTAGGACGGATTCTTAAAAACATCAGTGCCATTTCTGTGACGATGGTTAGAAATCTTATCTCTCCAGTAAAAAATTTAAAATGTTAACAAAAGCATCTGATTGGAAATGAAGACTCTAATAAGATAGTTAAGGCAGGGTTGAAAATACGATTTGTAAATGTTCTTATGTTCTGTGTTTTTCCTTGTTTTCTTCCTTTTTGAAGCAGTGGGCACAGAAGCTCGCACTGGCTCCAGCTGAGTGCTTGCTTTTGGCCCTAAGCCCACTGCTAAAGATGGACCCAGGGCTGGCTCCTCTGTCATTGCTTTCATGTAGTTGCTATTTTCTTATGCGTACGCCTTGGCTCATCTTGCAGTCAGCTCTTTCGGTTTAACTCTACAATTGCGTTCGTTTTCCTGGCTGATGTGGAATAATAGACATTAGAGAGATGGAGAGAACCTCTTGCAAGTCATGTCTAGTCCATCCCTTAGGGAACATCACAGGATTGCTTCCAGCAGGATATTTTCAGATGCTTTGTCCAACCTAGTTTCAAATGTCTCTAGTGACTGGGATTCCATTCCAACCGCCAGCTCGCATTTGAGGGCGGAATAAGGAAGATATAATTTGTTCTTTCCTGGGAGACTCCTATACCCTCGTCTGAGATGCATAGCCATACTTCTTAGCACTATCTTTACCAGCCTCTGTTGCTTTAAACCCACCTGTGTGGTGTCCAAAAGCCCTTTCAGGGTTCTCACAAAGACCATCCTCGAACAGTCCGAGGGAGAAGACCGCCGAAGAAGGCGAACAGTCTTTAAGCAACATTGCCCCATCAGAGAAGGGAGCTAATTTTAAAGAAGCGGGAACCGCAGCTTGCGGAAGGAGACCCTGAGTGCATCAGTAATGATGTAGAAAGTGAGAGGGACGCATGGTATAGCTGGATAAAAACAGCAGTTTAGTTGGGTTATCAGCTGGAGACTTGTATTAGCACAGAGCCTGTTCCCTGGGGTAGTCCTAAAAAGCCTGAATTCAGTGATCTTGGAAGCCTGCTGCGAAAGGCTGCCGCTGGGTGTGACTTAGAGACTTGAGGGTGTGCAGGATAAATGGGAGTTTTGCTTGGTGTCTGTCTAAATTCTCACTGAGATGATTTCCTTCATGATGCTGAGATTTTATCTTAGTCCTGTTTACAGTTAAGGTGCTTCATAGCCGTCCATTTCATAATTTTATATTTAAACCACTAGTGATACTTGAAAAGTTAAGGGATAAGAAATTGCTCCGTTTGTGCTACCTAGAGCAGAATTAGGCGCAGTTCATAAAGCACTCGATTCCCACTTAGGCCAGATTTTCATAGGAGTTTTTCATAGCGGGCATGAGCTTATCTGAAAACATGAATAAATGTATAACGCTGGACCTCTTGCAAAAGGCTGCCTGCTGTTGCTGGGTATGGAAACTGGAAAGGGAAATAAAATGCTGCGTAGATGTAATTTTTGGTTTTGTCACCTGTCTCTGACTGATAACAGCTCTGACAAACTTTTGTACGTACCCGAGAAATGAAACAGCCGATTTAAAGATGGTCTAATGAACTCTCTTTGCTTTTCTTCCAGCTTGCTATGGAATTGTCCAGGTTCCTACTGGACCCTGGTTCTGTCGGAAATGTGAATCTCAAGAGAGAGCCGCCAGGGTGGTGAGTACGAAGCACGCTTGTGCTTACACTAAAGAGGTTCGTTCGCTTCCCTTCGTGCCTCTACTGGGAGCAGTATCATCCCCTGGCAAAAGTGATAGAGCCTGGCATTTCAGCACTACTGCGATTGTAATCCCAGCTCTGCCTGTAACCTGCTATATCCTGTTTATACAGTAGGAACAGTTGTATCAAACAGTTTTATACAATGCTGTTAGCCATTTTGATGAAAATTCTGCAAATGGTGCTTTTAAGCAAGTTATCAATGTCAAAACTTTTGAGTCTAGAGACCTCAATTTTTTTTATTTTTTTTTTTTTTTAAAAAAAAGGCATTCTTCTAAAAGGTGGTTTCCCTGCTGCTTTTTCTGTTCAGCTCCTCAGAAAGTTTTGGGGTGGAGGAAACTTGGCATCACCTGAGATGCTGCTATGCTGTCAAAGTTACCACACTGACTGACAGGGTGGATTGGCGTTCTTATCTCACTTGCAGCAACAGTCTCCTGCATAAAGTCTTCTGAGTTTGTAGAACGGCAGAGAAAATGACAGGAAGCTGGATCAGGGTTTAGTTTCTGTCGAAGCAGCAATTTAGCAGTATAGACCACTTTACAAATGTTCTTAATTAATTCTGGCATTTCCCGGTGAGGCAGGAAAGTGGAAACAATCAGGCCAGGACTGCCTCTTAGGTCTATGTGGCAAAGTTATTTGTGCAGTAAACGAGGCTGTGAGTTTATAGCACACCAGCTACTCTGCGATACCTTCCCCTGTGAGCCCTTACCAGATACGGCTGCACCAACCAACTGCTGAGGCGCCGGGGTGTCGGTCTTTAACATGTTAGTTATGCCATGGATGCTGCTTTTGCCGTACAGTAAATCTGGGATAGCTTCCCCCCTTTGCTTCCTTAAAGGTGGATTTAAATTGAACTTTGGCTTTCCTTAAATGCAGAAGGCCTCAGTCAGCACAAACAACATTTATTAATGCCTGCACTGCCTCCTGAACTGGTTTAGCTAAATCTTTTCTAAAGTACACACCTAGCGATGCTGATGTAGGTGACCTCCGAGTCTACGGATCTGTGCAGGCCTGAGCAAATAGCGTGCTCCATCTCAGCTGGGCTCTCCGCTTGCCGCGGTACAAAAGTTTAATCTGTTTCACAGATGGGCGAAGAACTTGGCAAAGATGAGCGAATGGGGGAATTAGGTATCTGTACCACGCTTTCTACGTTGCATTAACTCATTTGTCATTGGAAGTGGGAGTGTAAATAAGACCAGACTTTCAGACCTGAGCTCTTCTCCCGTTGTAAGATGCTGCTTTTATGTGCGCTGCAGTAAAGAAGATCAAATGTGTGTTTGAGTGGTTTTACATCCTGCAGATAGTTTCATAGCAAAGAAAGGAATTTGGATTTCTTGGGCCTCCTTCCCCTGGCTCTCCCAGCGGTGCAGGCAGAGAGAAGCTCTTCAGCGTTAGCTACAATTCAACGTAAGCTGTAGTAATACGTGTACACACAAGTCCTCCTCACCTGCGCTCATTGCAAGGACTGTAACTTTTCACTTGCACGTTGTACGCTGAGAACTGCCTCCAAGGTATCAAGAAAACAATACCCCCGCAGGTGGCTCCTTATTTAACTCGCCCTCGGTGAAATCTGTTAGACAATGAGTGGTGGGCTTCAGTCATGCCATTCAGTCCTGTGGCATTCAGCCCTGCTGCTATGATAACTGAACAGTGATAATCTTCCTTCCTAAGCAGAGCTGGGGATGATTTCCTATCTAAATCCCTCACCTTTTCAGTTAAACACCAGCAGTCATAGCAACAGACACGCAGATGGGTAAATACTTGAAAAGAATCTAGTTCTTTGATGTAGGGAACAGCGTGATCAGAGTAAGGGAAATGAGTCAGGTCTTACAAGATCTGTGCATGGCTCTGCTACTAAAACACTTTGAATTTGTGCTGCGTGGTCCAGCGAGGCTGGAGGGTGTTGCTCTTCCACTGCCCTGGGCTTTCGCTGCACCTCTCTCTGCCTGGCTTTCTCCAGCTGCAAAAAGGGCATTGTCAGCCTGCAGACACTGCCTTGAGGATCTTGAAGGAGAGATGCTGCTATTTGAGTGCAAAAATACACTGACGACAGCAGCAGGATGAATTGATATTCGTATTTCTTTCATAATGACTGTGTGGCAAACTCCTTTGAAAAACGACAATGTGTTTCTTCCCACATCTGCCGTCGCAGAAGAATCTTAAAGCAGTTTGCAAGCTTTGTCCATAACAAACATATTTACTGGATAAATACTGATACTTTTGCCTTTGAAAAGGAGATATGGTGGCGTGGAGAATATTGCAGTCCTTAGTGAGTGCTTTAAAACATAGGTCTCCTGATTTCTGTATCTCCCCTTTGGAGAGAGAGAGTCCTTCCCCTTTTCAGCTTTGGAAAGAGAGCTCAGGAGCCCTAACTTTCAGTCGGCAGGTATCGTCGCTTGGTGGTAGATCCCGGCGTGAGAAGCCCCAGGGGGTCAGGAGCTCTAACCTTACCCATCACAACCTGGTTTAAATCAGTCAAGCTCTGCTCTTTTCCCAGAGCTGAAATAAAACCCCCGGAGACTGTCATGGCCTAGGCAGGTTGAATAAAAGGACGAGGTACTGCTAATCCCTGCGCATAACCCCTCCTCAGATGCTCAGGTCCCTAAAGGATGCTGTGGATGCTATTGTGCTTACAGTAAGCAACTGAAAGCCCATCCACTTTGTAATCAAATTGTCTAGGAAGCCCGGTGAGCTGCGATGGCCAGAGGGCACTCATGTGAGGGATCATGTGAAGGCTTTAGCTGTAATTTCGAGGCAGGGCTATTAAAAGTCTTGTGTGGGGCCGATGGAGCTGTTAACCCCTCTTGTTGCAATCAGAGCTTTGCTAATCGCATGGTGGGAGAGCCGCTTTGATCTGAGGGGTGGAGGGGAGAGCGGAGGGGCCTTTTCAAGTGCAAATTTCTTATTACAGTGTCTCAGTTAACCCAGTTCTTTTTCTGTCTTGGCTCTGCCGGGCTTTCCATAGTAATTGTGAGAGCAGCTCTACGGTCCTCTGGCAGCCCGCACCTAACCAGGAGCAGTGAGAAACACCTCCTGTGGTCACCCATCCATATTTCAAACTAAGATGCAGGGAAAGCGAGACGGGTTGCCGACGACGGCACTGGTCTATGTCCCCTCATCTCTTATTTATACGTTATCACAGGGATTTCGTGCTTGCCAAAGGTGCCTGTCTGACAGCCCCGCGTGCTTGACTCCGACGAAAGCGTTCAAGGATCAGGCTGAGCCTCCCTGCTGCCCATTGCATTGCAGTCCTATTTACTGTGCCCGTCTGTCCGGGTGGTAAAATCTCAGCAGAGGAGAACTTGCTTGAGGAAAACCACCTTTGTGGAAGGTCCTCGGGGACTACTCGGTGGCAGAGGCTCTTGCTCGTGGCCAGTTATTTCTCAATACGTTGGTGTTTTTCATGGCACGGAGCACCTGCCCCGTTACGCATGCCAGAGCCGAGCGATCGCAGCAAAGCACAGCCCGCCGTCTCGCTTTGACACCAGGCACCTCATTTCAAAACTTTCTGACGAAGCAGGCTTTTCACAGAAAAACAGGGGTTTTTTGGTTGCTTTGTTTTGTTTTGTTTGTTTTTTTTAGCGTATCAGACATTTCTACTAGGGAAGGAAAAGGTTTGCATCTCGCACATTTTCGGACCTTTTTTAAAGTCAAAGAAAACAAAAAGCACGTAGAAATTTTCCCTGAGCGATGCCATGAGAAGAAGACAGTGACCGTTTTTGGGCAGCTCAGCCCAGGAGGAGCCCTCGGGGCTGGGACCGTGTTCCTCCATGCGTGGCAACGCGCCCCGAAACCGCCCCACCTTCCACCAACGCTTCAGAAGGGCGTTATGGCCGGGGGAGAGCCCTCATGTGGCGATCAGCCGAGGTGGAGGCTGATGATGGCCGGGCAGGGCTGAAATTGGTGAGGTGGGAAAAATGAGTGCACGGCCTTGTCGTCTGCTGTGAGGCGAGGAAT
>NW_009614206.1:2616-2864 GCF_000690535.1 Cariama cristata | reverse complement strand
AAAAAGAAAAAAAGAAAAAAAAAAGAAAATAAAATCTCTGTGTAATTTGGTTAACCAGTCAACCGAGCGGCACGAATCCGTAGGAAACTGCCGTGCCGCTCCCCGAATGACTCGGTCCCCCCGCCACGGGGCAATGAAAACTCCGTGGCCGGAGCAAGCATCACCTCCCTCTGATGGATCCACCTCCATGACCCTCGGAAAAAAAAAATCCCAAATCCCAAATGCACCGCCCGCTACGAACACGCCGG
>NW_009614206.1:1116-2498 GCF_000690535.1 Cariama cristata | reverse complement strand
CCTCAGCATCCTCAGTGCTTCTTCCCCTTAAACCCCCAGTCCTGTAATTTCAAGCGAAAATCACAGCGTTCCGGTTAAAAAAAGGAGGGAGGAGAAGCAGCTCTCTGGCCTGGGAGCCAATTAAAACCAATGGAAAGTGTTTTCCTTTTTAATCCCATCATTTATTTTTTTTTTTTTTAGCTAATCCCTCCGTTGGAAAGGGAAGACGGGCTCGGCGGCGGGATGCTGCCGGGAGGATAGAGCACGCGTCAGCCCTTGCTCTCCGTTCCTCTCCTTTTCGGTCGTAGTTATCCCGACTTTTTCTCAGAATTACTCTGCAGGGGGAGAGGAACAACAGCGGAGCTTTGGGGAAACTTTTTAACGGGGGATTTTGCCGTATTTCTGTCTCCCTGTCATGAAGAGGGGAGTTTTCGATTTCAAAAATACTCTCTCCGCTTTGAGTTTTGTTGTGGTTTTTTTTTTATCGGTTTGCACGGGCGCGTTCAGAGGAAGGAAAACCCACCCCGACCCCCGCAGACCCCTCTGCTCCCGTCTCCTTTGCCCCTTTTTGGGGAGCAAAGCGGGGTCCTACTCCTCACCCCGCTGGAGATCTCCGAGCATCAATCCTTTCGGTTGGAAAAGACCTTTAAGAGCATCGAGGTGATGCGAAGGGAGCCTTCCCCCGCTCCCGGGAAATTCAGAAAAACGGGAAGTTTTCGAAGCGGGAAGGACCACAAACACCCAGGAATGGGGTCTTCTCCAGCCCTCGGATGGGATGTAGGAGAAGGGGAAACCAAGACCCAGTAGCCCAGGAGAAGAAGGGGCTCCCCTCGCTCCCCATCGCCGGGGCAGCGCGCCGGCACCAAAACCCAATTTAACCCTTTTTGCCGATCCAGACGGATTCAGCCGTTCCCCCACGCAAGAGGAAAGTCAGAGCAGGGAGGAGACCGTCCGCTGCCATGCCCAGAGCCCGTAAATTACGGCAGAGAATTGCATTTGCCCGATTCCTTATCTGCTTGGAAACTGCCCCGCTTTCCCAGCTGCGAAGGCAGCTCTGTTCCCAAGAATTTCAGCAAAGCCATGACCTCTTTTTCCAGGATCGTACAGTATACGGTGGCAGGGAGCCAGGGCTAATTATAGGCACAGGAAAAAGGGGAGAGAGGCTTTTGGAAAAACTCTACCTTCCCAGCGACAGGGAGCGGGACGGGACGGCCCCCCGGCTGAGCCCGGCGGTGGGAGCACCCCAAAGGGCTGCGAGAGCAAAGCCCAGGGACCCGGTGTTCCTGGACATCACTATTCCTCTTTTCTGGAAGGATAAAAACCAGCACAAGTCACTGCTCATGATGCTCCCCGATTCCTACGTGCTCTGGTGCCGAAGCCCCACGGTGGGAGCGGGACTCACC
>NW_009614206.1:362-983 GCF_000690535.1 Cariama cristata | reverse complement strand
GCCAAGCGATGCCACAAGCCCCTCACCGTGCCCCGGTAATGCCAAAAAACGCGACTTCCAGAAACGCTCCGCAACCTGAAAGGCGAGTAAACATGCGTTAAACTTTGAAGACCGGCAAAGGCTCTGGAGCAAGCCAGGGGCAGGTTTAGAGCCTGGATCGTGCTCGTTCGCTGGGCGATGGCAGAGGAGTCCCCCCGCTTCTCCCGACCCCCACCACGCAGAAGCGGCCGAGGACACGTTAACACACGTCCCGGCGGGGTCGCCCAGCGAGGAGGAGGATGGATGGGAAAGCACTAAACCAGGCAGCAATTTTTTTTAGCCACCAAGCTCCTCTTCAGAGCCACATTTCTACCCAAAACAAAGAAAGATAAAAAATCCCACCTGATTTTTTTTTTGAGGGGGGAAAAAAAGCCAGCAACCCTCTCGCTCACCACAATGGTTTTCGTTTTCCACCAAAGCAAACTGAGCCTCAACTCCGGCTGCTCGCCTGCCCCCCGTACGCCCCCTTCCCTGTTCGCCTGCCCGGTGGGAACGCGTGGGCGTGCGGGTTTTCGGTTTGCTTTTTGCAATCCCTCCGCAGACCACCTCCCCATATCCCGCAGATCCCAGCCTGCGATGCCA
>NW_009614206.1:0-294 GCF_000690535.1 Cariama cristata | reverse complement strand
CCGACAAAGCAGCTTCCAAAACCGGGCTATGCCCAAATCCTGACCCCCTTGGGTGCTGCTGAGCTGTTGCCGTCACCCCAGGCACCCCAAAAAGGTCCCAGCGTATGGGGGAAGGATGCAAAAGCCGGGTGGTTGTGCCGGGATAGGATGGGGGAACCGGCGGTCACCTCCCGTCAGCTCGCCGGATAACCCCGGCTAAAACCTTCACCCTCGGCACCCGGCTCCGCTGCGGCGAGGGCAACCCAAAAACCTCCTAAACCTAGCCTAAGTGCAAACAAAATCCAGCTTTATTTT
>NW_009614205.1:39217-41470 GCF_000690535.1 Cariama cristata | reverse complement strand
TGCCGGCCGCCCATCGCTCCTAACAGCATCTCCCTTTCCCGCGGCACTCCCCAGTTCAGCACTGCCCATGAAAGAGTTTTAAGCAAGTTTCACGTATCCAGCTGTGCCACAACGCAGCCTTTGGTGGACAGCGTCAAAGGAAAAAAAAAAAAAAAGCCCAAACACCAAACAGGAAGCTAATGGGACATTTTTTTGCTCCCTCTCAGAGGGAAAACTGGCAGTTTTAAGTTGTGGCCAGCCGAGCACCAGCCTTTTCCTGCCAGCCTCCTGCGGTGCAGAGCCACTTCCTTCCCCGGCACGACCTGCACAAAGGCACCTCCACCTCTTAAAGGCGCACCCGGCCCTTTTGCAGTGATGCTAGCCTGCAGGTTCCAGCGAAAAAGCAAACAAAACAGAAACAAGAAGAAAGGAAGACTTAAACAAAAAAAACCAACCCACTGTTTCTCCAGCGAAATTCCTTTCAGCGAAAAAAACGGCCTCAGCTTTTCTTGCCACGCTTACAGTCACTTAACCTTGCTTCGTAAACACCTTAGCAGGGAAAGACTGCAACATGACAGATCGGAGCAGCAAATTATCACAGATATCAAAGAGCAGCTCTTCTCTGAAAAATGATTCCACAAAAAAGCATTGTCAGATTTCATGTTCATTTTTTTCCAGGGGAATCCACTTCAAACAAATAAAAAGTACGTGTGTTTTTCACCTAACTTCCACTCCTGACGTGCGAGCTCAAGGTCAGCTTGTCAGACAGGGGTATTGCTTTCTCTCCTCAGCCATCAGACTAAGCAGCACTACAAACCAAACTCTCTGTAACACTTCTGCAATCTCAGAACTGCACAAGCCTGACCGAAGGAAGACTTCTTAACAACACGACTGCTACAGGTGGTACAAAACGCAGCGCTGGGCCGGTATCCATAGCAGACAGCCCATACAGCGCAGGCAAGCCTTCAGCTAGGTCCTCAGAGATGAAGGTGGACCCACGGGTCTGCTGGAACAAACTCTTACACAAAATGTAGCTTCCTTTGCAGTTCATCAAATTTTGAGATTCTGTCACACAAAAGTACAGAACCTCATACATCTGTGTTTATTGCCTTTCAGAGTGGACGGATGCTTTAAGGAGCTGTAAATTATACAGCGGGGCTGGCAGAACAAATAATATCAAGCATGAGTTTTAGAGGGCTGGCAAAGCAATAAGATCAATAATCCCAAACAAGGACCAAATTCCCTACTAATGTAACTGCACTAAGTTCAGACATGGTAGATGTGAATGAAATCTATAATTGACTATAGCCCTACATCAGTTCTAGATAGATAGAGAATGTACATTTTTGTGCTTGTTTCAGGTTTTACTGCATTTACAAAATTTTTTACACAGTTCGTAAGCAATCACGGTGTTATCTCGTATTTCAAAAAAACACACCACCATCAACAAGAACGTATTGGGCAGTTGCGGGGTCATGAATATTGAGATTGGCTCCTTCCTCATACAAGCCTCAAGGAAACCTTATTTTCTGAGGTAAAAAATAATTTTATTATTTCTGTATAGAAAACTCATATTCCCCAGCATCCTATGTTTTTCTCTCTAAATACCATCATAAGTAAGAGGATTGCCTTTCCCCCCTCTGCAATTAAACACACTTTCTAGTGTAACACTAAGTTTCTCTTTTAAGCTGCCTGTCTTTTCAGCGGAAGTGGTTTAGAGTAGACAAATCACTTATCTAAAAATTATGTACTTACTTCTCCTTTGACAAATCTTCAGCAGGTTTCTAATCCCACCCTGCCACTTCAAATATCACTTTCTGTGATGACATTTGAGTCACAGTTGTCAGAAGCATCAGGCTCTGTAGTTAAATGGATTAAATCACACTTCATAGCATGCAGTATTTTGAAGGAGGAGTGGTTTATCATTTGTAGAAATTAATCATAACAGTTTTTTCTCTAGGGCAAATTCCCAATCATTTTTAAAGATTACTATGTTTAAGCCCCACTGACAGCAGTATGTCAAATTACATCACAGGGAAGGTTATCTCAGGCAGTGAGAACTATTAACAAGACTCACTGAAGGCATCTACTTCTGGGAGAAGCAGGTCCATACTGGGAAGCACCTTTTAAATGCAGGGGTGGGAGAGCAGACTCTGGTCATGCTTTGTGCGGCTCCACTGAGGCCCCAGGGATGCCGCTGCCTGGTCGTGTGCCTGGCTCAGCCTCACCGGGGAAGGGGGGAGACAGGGGCTCGGGGCATCATTCAGTCCTACA
>NW_009614205.1:2346-39184 GCF_000690535.1 Cariama cristata | reverse complement strand
AAGAGGAGACACTTACTCGGGCCACCTCTAGCCGATTAAGGAGAAGAGTGGAAAGATTTTCAAATAAGTCCCATTTACCTCAAAACAGGAGGCAGTGTTTGTCCATTTAACATATGTTGTCAATGCCAAGCACTGTTACGATCAGAATCCTCCTAAATCTCAATCCTGTCAGTCACCACTTGGCACAGAAACAAATCACCACCAGCACATCCATACGGTACTGCTCTTTGCTCTCCATGCCAAGACGCTTCTCTCTGAAGGAGCGTATTTTTAAAAGTCAGACATCCATCCTTAAGTCATGATGGTGCAACAGACCTGCATGCCCACGGAACACCAATTTTTATGGTGAACAAGGTAATGATGTGGATAGATTTGTATGTTCAAGTGCCTTTGATTGCTTGACATAAATGGCACAATGCTTATCTTCAACTAGTTCAAGTGAGGTAGTCTTTGGATGTAATTCTTGCTTCTCTCCCTCCTTGCTCCTCTTTGGTCATATTGCAAAAAATGAACCAAAGACACAAACACCTGTAACGAAGACACAGACCACCAAGAGAAGAAGGAGGAAAGGCTGCAGAGGGGCGGAGACCAAATCCCCCATTCGGATGCTTCAGGATCAAGTAGACAGTACAAGGGGAGACATCATCATGTCCTACTGTAATTCCATTATGACAGGTGCGCAGAGGAAAGAGCAGAAAAGTTGCTTAGAGAAAGAAAACATATGGGGTAAGGAAATTCTCTTCAAGTAGCTGTAGTACCAGTCATTGCCCACTGAGTCATAATATAACCTTTAGCAATGCAAATTTTCTATGACCAAAGATTTAAAGGTTTATCTTGGAGACCAATCTTTATTCCTCAGAGTTCTGCCGTACTGCTCAACACAGCAGGGTAGTTCCTTACAACATTTGTCCAGAGCAGGTTATTTGCCCAAGAATTAGTTCCCTGGATACGTACATATTTTACCATTGATTCAAAGGATTCAAAAAACTCTTTAGAAGGCTTACAATTACATAGTTGAAATACACAGAATACATGGATCAGTGGCCTTGTGGATTTTTCCTAATGTTTTTGCAGTAGGTCGAGTCAGTTGAAGCTGTTATAAATCACAAGGCTGCATCCCAGTCAGAAACCAACTATGTACTTGGAAAAAAATGGAAAAAAAAATATCCCTTGACTCTTCATCTAGTGTCTGTCGTGCATAACTCATTTTTCCAGAATTGAACCAACTCCACCCAGAGAGGGATGTAAGAGGAAAGCCCAGCGTAAAAAGTAAAAAAAGACTCTTATGTGGTTTAAGTCCTGTCTTGTTTAAGTCAAAGATTACTACATTGCAGAGATTACTACAACTAAAGTACTTACCGTTGGGTCCCCTTCTTTACAAAACAAAGGTAGGAAAGTTACAAAATGTAACAACACAGCATTTCCTTTTCTCCTGCTGCCCACGACCACTGTTTCAACACGCCCTTGATAGCTAAATGTTTTGACAGACCCTCCGATCTGGACTACACACCTGGAAACACTGAATGCTGGTTTGGATGCACACAATTGGAGCAATACTCAAAACCTTCTGAAAGAGAATTACACCCTATTTAACTTTCATGACCATGGAAATGCTCATGTTCTTGTTACCCCATTATGAAAAATTGTTCCTTCAAACCTGTGCAGAGGCTCAGGATGGACCTGTAGGCACTGCAATGAAAAAACCACATCTGTCAATTGCCATAATCTTTGGAAAAAGAGATCTACCTTAAATCCATCTAATAAGATGCAATGTTGCAATTTTCTAATCTCTACTTCCTTCCTTCCTTCTTTTGATTAAATGTCTTTAACATGTGCAGGAAAACAAAAAGGTCTATAAAATTACAATGAAATATGGAGGGAAAACCCCCCAAACAAACGGAGTTAGAGTGAAGCCACATTCATCATGTTGGTATCTTTGGTTCTCTTCACAGCTATACTTTTACAGAAAACTGAGAAGCAAAAGTAACCAAACCATGCAGAAATAAAGAATGAAGTGCACTAAGGAAAAATCACATCTGTAATGTAGGATGACAGGCAGAAGAGAGGCTGTACAGAACTAAAAAAGAAAAAATTAAAAAAAAAAAATAATCACTGTACAATGATGGCATCAGTTCAGAGTTGTCTCCAGCACTATTTCACCTGCAGCAGAGCTACTGCAGCTGCCCCCTCCCAGCCTGACTCATCCATCAGGCAATTCTGAAGACAGATGAAACATGCCCCACCTGTGACATTCTGCCCTTTTACTGTATCTATTTTGCTACAAATACTAATGAATATTTTAAAAACTGATTTTTTTATGACATGGGAGCTTTATTGTTTTTCCAAATTTTAGAGATGTCTTAACTTTCAGATACTTCCAATCAAATTCCTTGGTAAAATGGAGCATGGCACAAAAGTCTTCAGCATTTATCTCCACTTTCAGTGCCTTTTTTGGCACCTGGGCTAGAGTTCACAACATCTCTTCTAGTAAATCAGACAGAAATAGAAAAAAACTAAAGCCCTTTCCACGCTAAATCCAATTTTTAAGCATGATCAAGTGGATTTCTAAAACATTCATATTTTTCCACTAACTTTTGATTAAATATTTTTATACCATGTTTTGCAAACTGCCCAATTCTCCTCATATAGTTTAGACATTTTTACCCTGCTACAACTTCGGAGGAATATCTGATCAGCTGTTTCTTTACATTTCAAACTAATCTTTTAGTATTTGTATGTTCTCAAAAGGACTAAAAACTTTGTTATACATGAAGCAAGACTTTGAAATGCAATGAGGATTTCTACCTCTCTCTCTAAGAAAGTTTTATTATGCACTTTAATAAAAGGTACTTTGCTGCTGCTTTTTCAGATGGTCAAGATTATATCCTCGGTCAAAATATTTCTTTTTATTGACCGTGTAGCCATTCGAGGCTGAAGCCCCCACCTCTGGCAAGCTGTGGGTTAATTACAGCTAAGCTTCCTCTTTTTTTTGCTGAACTGTTCAAGCGGATAAGAGGCAGCTCAGAAGACAGCAACCTAATCAGGTCTCACTGAAAGAAGGCAAGAGAACTATCAGAACAGCAGCTTGTGAGGCTGTGTAGGACTAAATGGATGCAAAACAGTAAATGAAACTGGAGCTTGGAAAGTAGAAGCCCTGCTAGGGCTCCTGGACTTTTCTTGCCATTGTAAATCCAGTTTGTGCTGGTTTGATTGTTAGCAATATTTTTCAGAAATATAAATTGTATGAATATTCCTCATTAAGATCGCAAAAGAATAAGCCCTCCATGAAAATACTCAATCCCAGCGACTATTTTCCTTTGAGTTTTCCTTCTAGGTTATACATGCATTCATCTCCCCTTGACACTTTTCCTTATTCCAGCCCCGTCCTCGAAGCCGTGCTGCAAGCAAGGGCTGCTCGGGCTTTCTGAGGAACGGCACAATTTGAGTTGTCCTCCTCTCTGCATAATTCTGTTGGCCTCATTTTACTGAGCTGCCCCTAATCCAAAAATGGGTTTGAGAGGAAACCTAGGTTATTTGCTTATATCCTTTTTTTAATTATTACTTTTCAAAACCAATCCACTAAAATATGGAAGGTATCAGTAGCGAGAACAAATATGTGATACAAACATCCTGAGTGGGACACAATGGAATAAGAAAAGATGTCAAGAGAAGATATGTCCTTCACTAGTCACAGTATTTACGCTCTATACATAGGAAAGTTAATGACAGCCCTTTTTCTGTGCTATGAGTAAACTGTGAGAGCACTCAAATGAGAAAGCTGAGAAGCAGTGTATTTTTTTAATAAAAAAAAAATTATGAAAACGACACTGAATGTCACTTTCTCCAAGACAACTGCAGAGTCTAGAAGACCATCAAAAGTGCATATAGATATTTAATGATGCCATATCTAACATACAAGAGGGTATATAAATAAACAAATAGATAAATGTCCAGAGTTACAAATTAAAAGAAAAGTTACAAATTGGTGGCTATGCATCACTGTCTTGGAAAGCTTCCATTCTGGAATACAAAGACATTCATCATTTGGAGGCCAGCTCATGCTTCTAGCTTTGTATTTAAACAAATCCATGTACCATCATCATACACTTTTTAGATCAATCTGCCAGAAAGCCATACAGAGTTATTTTTAGCAGACTGCGAGATAAAGTGCAGTTTAGCTTGCAAAGTAGCCTAATAAGGCAAAATGTTCTTGGTGAAGACCAAATGCAGTCACTGTCACTCATCCCCCCATACACTGATCAATCTCTAAGAGCATCCTTTAATTTTTCCCACTTACTGTGGAGGACTACTGCATTACCAACAACAAGATAGAACTAGGGGGATCTTTATTGTTTTGTCTGTTTTGATAACCAAATATACAGTGATTGCAGATGAAAGGAAACGGTCTGAAAAGAAAGTGGTTTTGCTCAGATTCATCAAGGAAACATTTTGGTAGATCACCATTTTAAGAGAAAGAACAGCTTAATGTCAGTTTTTGCTTTCAGAAACTGGCAAACTCTGGTCTTGGTCAACCCCAAATATTTCAGGCCTCATGCTTTTTCAGTGCCATGTTTCCTTCTACCATGTTGGCAGTGGAATAAAGCTTTAAAGTGGATATAAAGAACTCTCAGGGAATATGTGTATGCTCAAATATTAGCAAAGGATCATCTTAAAACTAAAAATGTTCCCCAAACCACTAGATTACTTAGAATGTAAGAAAAATACTCATTTTGACATGTTGGGAGAGGGCGCTGGGGGAGATAAATCTGTAACAATTTATGAGAACAAGATTAAAAACAGCAATTAATACAGGCTTCTATCTTTAGTAATTATTCATATACCTGTTTAGCTGATTATAAGTCGTAGCTCCAGGCTGCGTGCCTGCATTGCTAGGACACAGACAGCAACCTTTGCTAAATTGACTCCACTGGCTATGCTCATGCTGCAAGAGCTGTTTTCAAGGACAGACGTACAATGTTATATGGGTAAAGAGACAAGCAAATTAAAGACGGGTGTTCTGTCAGGGAAAGGACTGAGGAACTTGCGTCTACATTAATAGGACCTCAGATTTTAACCCTTCACCACCTATCATGTAGATTTAAGAAGCACTTACTTCTATAGATAGTGTCTTCTCAAATAAAATAATGAAAATACAATAGCTCAGAACAAAATGCAAGGGCATGCACTATAGATAACCATATATCTATACCTAGATACAGAGGGATTAATGAAGAGCTTTTAATCCTTCTTAAAGTGTGATTCATTTTAAAGCATCAAAGCTTGTGGGTTAAAGAAGCTGAGAACAGTAGAACATGAAGTTACCACAGCATATTACTGCCACACAACACAGAAGTATGCCTCAATTTGAGATCATCAATAAATGTTCAGCACATTCCCACCAAAAAGCTACACTCACATTTTGCATTTTTCTTTTCACCATCTTAATTCTGCACATTTCTGTTTAAAGCAGTATATGTATTTCTTTAAAGGAGTATGAAGTCTTTTAGACCTACTCCGCTCTGAGAAATATTTAGCATACAACCACAGAAGAGAGCTCTACTGGCAGTTCCTACCAAGCGTAGACACAGTTCATACTGGCAATAGGCTACGTCTTATACTGCCTTTATTGGCTCCCCATTGAAATTAAGTTGACAATCAAGGGATTATGTGATCTCACTAAAAGAGATGTATATAAACACATCTTATTTTACTAGAGGATTTCTAACACGGACCTAGTCTACTTTGAGACTAAGAGCAAGTCTACACCTTGCAATGTTCACACTTTGAGATTTTTTAATAACTCCATCCATCTGTTAAATAATTCACATTCTGTTAGAATATGCAGCGATAGCATAACTATGAAAATATACATTTCCATAATCTGGAAACTATCCATTAGTATTTAACACTATTTCTTACTTCTCTCCTGCAACATTGCATGGAAAGTTTCAGAAAAGTAGTGCTTTAATGATGTACAGGCACCAGAAAGGAATCTTGTCCATAAGAGATGCTTTGAAATAGCTTGATCAAGTCAAGAATCCTTTCACTGTGAATGACAGGAACTGCCTTTTTTTTTTTTAATTGATATGCATCGGATTAGTCTTTCTGTCCACTACATACAACACATTACATTGGTGGGCTGACTGTCCGCAGTCAAAAGACTGAACATTGAGAAGTGAACAGTTCAAGACTTTGAACTTTAGGATGAGAGGTTTGACGGCGATCTATTTTTAATAAACCCTTCAAGGTAAAACCAGAAGAATTTTGCATGTTCCTTTAAGCTGTAAATGTGGTTTTGCTTTTTGTTTCATATTTCAATCCACTGATAAGTAAACATTAGAGTTGAACATACTCTTTGGAAGCTTAACCAGACAACTGTATTTTTAATCACTTAATTTCTTTTAATTTCTTAAAGTACTTAAAGAATACACATGGAAGCACCTCCCTTTTAACTACAAAAGCTGAAGTGAAAGTTCAGGTGTAGAGAGACTGACTTAAATGATAAAGTACATTCTGGAGAAGACTCCAGATTTAATTTGAAGAAATTAAAATTTTGGATACTTTGACTTGAGAAAGCATTATTTGGTCTGATTTTCTAAAAGTGCTAAATCTCCTGCAGCTAAAAGTTAAGCATCTTTAACATATTTCCCGTTGAGCATCCAAGAACTGAGGAACCACAGGTCATTAGTCTGCTTTGAGAATTGTGGCCTGTATCACCACAGCTCTTGGCTTTTGACCAAACAGTCACTGTCAGCTCTCCAAACTGTTTACCAACTACTGCACCTTTATCATCAACACTGTAAATTAAAAAGTGCTGGCAGGTTATTTAAATGAGGCTTAACACACATTAGCATTACTCTGTAGGCCACTTAGGCCTGGAGGACTGCTGCCTGGAAAATGCTGTGCAGTCTTTAGAATAACTCATGTCAAAATCTTTCTTAAAAAGATGTAATATACTTTTATACCTGCAAATTAGTAGATTCAAAGCAAATCGCTTTTACCAAAGGTAGGAGAATTAAAGTTACAAAAATTACATTTCTTTTTACTTTGGGAAAGGGAATAGTAGACATATTTACAGAAATATACGTCAATGGAAAAAAGAATCTGCTTTATGCTTAAAGATAGTTTCTGTGTGATGAGGGATGAGAGATACTAAACCTTCAGGAGGCAAGTACATCCAAGAAGGAAAGACAAAGATCCTACAGCACCTCAGGTCTCATCAAAACCACTTCTGTTTTCTCATGCATAGGATGTCCTGCCCAAATTGCCTTTCTCTTGCTTTGAATCACCATTACCTTCTTTGAAGACATTCTTCTGGGTGAAGGCCTGTAATTTTAATATTTATAGCCCCAACAAAATTATGGTTTATATTCTAGTACTATCTCCACTCTAATCTGTCATCTCTTTCTGGGATTTAATAGTAGCTCTTATCTCTGCTGAACGAGCAAAGTCCAGTGAACTAAGTCTCCTTACTTTGATCAGATCAGAATCAGAGGGGTCTGCCATAAACTCTTATATCGAAATCAGAGAGGGGGAAATGAAAGCCAGCTTTACAAAACCACAACAGAAAAGTTAGTGAGTACCCTTCAATACCACTCCTCAACAGCTTCATCATTTAGAAAAGAGAAATGACTGCTTCAGTAAGCTGAGAAGACTTGTATGTCTTCTAACGTTCTTGGAAATCTTCTCATATTCCCAGGATTAACGAGGAGAAAGATGGGGGGAAATACAAAGTTGGTTCCTCACTTATTTTTTACATCAGTGGAAAGAGAAGGACACGTGCGAGAGAACCCTAGTTTCTCAATAACCTTCAGGATATGACTTCTGCTCTCCTAGTCGCATGCCAGGCACATACCACTGACTGCAAACCATCTCCGAAAACAACCAGGATTTACTTCAGTTTTTCCTGATTTTTGGTAGCAATCCCTCTATAGAAAAGGTTTTAGGAAGGATGAGAGTAGGTGATCACTATTGCTTCAATTTTTTTATTGGCTTCCAGGGGGAACCATGTATGATAACACTTCTAACCCATTTCACCTCTCTTGACCTGTGCTCTCTCCACTGGCCTCAGTATGAAAAAAACCCGACACACATATACACACACATTCTTGTTTTTTTCTGTTGCAACTTCACTTACATTACTGAATACGGTTTCCAAAATAAAGAGATCAATCAGGAATAAAACAAAATGCCTTTACATTTGGAGCTACTTAAAAACAAAAGAAGAAAGCCCATACAAGTAGTTTCTCTACTCTGGGAGTAAGCATGCAAATCCCATCAATTTGTGACAAGGAAAAAAAAAAAAGAACACTGATCAAATCAACTTTTTGTTTTGTCTTAAGTATCACCACTGCCACAGGGAGACATTAGCTAGGCTGACGATGTATGGGTCCAATGTAATTAATATTCCTATGACTAATCACTGGAGTTACACTATTGCCCAGAGACCCAAGGAGGATTAGAATATCATCATAACAGAAGTGATCAGTACTATTTGTTAACTTTTAGCTTTAAAAATACAACTAAGTTCTTAAGACTTTGATACTGCCTCATATAACAGCAAGAATGATCTATGGGCATTCAGCAAGAAAAAAAAAAAGGCATGAATCCCTACAGAATGCCATAGGAAGGCAAGGAATAACCCTAAACCTACTAAAATGTGGAACATAATGTACATGATTCTCGTAAAATATTTATGTTACTTTCAGACAAAGTATTGACTGAGATCTAATTTTGTCAAAAACATGAAAACATTCTCTAAATAATTACATCAGATTAAAGAGCTGATATTTAAGTAATGGTGCTCTTTGAGGGTAGTCATCCTGCAGGCAGAGGAATGCAAAGGTAAAAAAAAAAAAGGTGTAGGAAAATAACACTTCTGTACTGTGGTTAACATTAGTGAGGGTGACTGTGTCAATCAACTGTAATGCAAGCTAGCAAGTAAGGTTGAACACGGGCTGCAAAACTGAAGGAAAACCCATACATTCTTTTAACTCTTGGTGTTTAACTGCCAGATCAGCGACTGGTGCCCTTGGAAGGAGCAACCAAGACAGGGGGAGCAGCCACCACTGCTGCTGCCTTCCGGGAGGGCAGAGCTGGAAGGCAGCAGCATGGGGAAGGACAAGCTTTCAAGACTGAGGTTCTTTGGGGAGGCAGCCACACTGGGGATTCCTGCAAATGAGACCAATTCTCCTGAGTAACCTGGCACGCTTTCCATTCTGTGTTTGTAAATGAAAAAAACAGAGACATAGAAAAGAAGGCACTTTTGCCCAGAAACGTATGAAATAAAAGCAGTACCCAACCCCCAATACAATTGGTTGTATTTACAAAGGCAGTAAACATAGAAGAGAAAAAGGAAAGAAGTCACTGTGTCGCCATTTGAGCCCTGTTTGGGAGGAATTCAACACATTATCGTAATCGATGATACTAGCGCGTAACAGCAAATCCACTGCTCGTCAGCTATCCTCACTTCAGGGAATAAGCGAGCCACAAGGGCTGTTGGTATATCCCATAGGCAGGAGGTGAGGAGGTCACCTTGCTCTGAGGGGCACAGCGTTGGGTACCGATACAGAGCCTTCACTCTCCTGTGGCAAGACTGGCTCCCTTCTGTCTGACTGCACTGCCCTCAAACAGGTCTCATAAAAACACAATTCTTAAACTAAGATGTTAGGTTAAATCAGGTTCCTGACTGCTTTCAGACAAGAACTCACAGTGATAAATTGCAATTAGTCCAAAAGTTCTTGTAATTGAGTTAACGCTGTTCGTTTCCACAGAAGGTTCATCACTTTTAAGAAGATGATGTCAAATCCAGGAGGAAGCCTCATAACTACCATAAATTCTTTAATTCTTTATTCTCTCTCTCGAAAATGGTGGTAACAGAAAAACAACCATGTGATGAAGGCAGCTGGGAGACTCAAGACAGCAGTTCCCAGTTCTCTGACAGAGTTAACTCAGTTCCCTCCTCTTCTTCTCCAACCCTTGTCTGCCTTTACCCTCTTTCCTGCCTGTATCAGTTACAAGTTCTTCACAGAACGAACCTTCAAACTGTGTGCAGAGGCACAAGTGGCCTTGATCTCACATGGGACCTTTGAGAGCACCAGTGAGTAACATCAACACCACAACCAAGCAACACTGCATCTGGGCCCTAGAAAAACCATACATTAGATCCTTTGAAAAGTTCTGCACTTTCTTCTTTGGTGGCTGCAGCAGATGAGGTTACCTTCTTAGGACAGAGGGTACTTTGACTACAACCAGTACTTGGTGTAACAAACGTGTAGCTATCTAATGAACAGATTAAGGCAAGAACTGAGGTTTTTAATAACTTGTTTAAAAAGGGAACATTATACACTTAAGAAGGCCAGCAGTGATGTACTTTTTCCTTTTAAAAAGATGTGTCATTATAATCAAGAGTGTGACTACAACACCACAGTTCCAGATTTTGTTAACTTGGTTAAGTGGCCTTTTGCTATGGTTTGGGTTGCGATATGGCCTGGGTTATCTTGTTACCATCAGTAGCTGTTCAGCAGCACATACAAAATGAGCGCACTGGTCACAGTTCAGCTCACAAGCCTACATTGCCAAATTTGTTATCTTGGATTCAGCCTCTCTGAAATCTATTTTGATCAAGAAGTAAAGGATTTAAACCAGATATTACCTGGTTAATTTGTTCAGACCTAAATTACTTTTGAAAGTTTGCTAATCTTTTGCTCATGTTGCAGCTGTCCACAGTTCAAGATAATTTCATACTTAGGGATTCTGCTTTAAGAAACATTACATTTTTTGAAAACATTTCACTTTACATCTGTCATTTAATGCTTAATAAGCTCTTAATCAGTAGGCTGCATCCCTGAAACATTATCCCTTACCTATAGTTTGGAATGTTTCTCATTCAGTGTTTTTTTTCTCCCACTAAAAATCCTTAAAATAGTTTCTTAGCAGGACTGACACAGCAAAGCACATCATGCTTTTACAACCCATTTGCACTTCTGCAGATTAAGATGTAACAAAAGAAATAATGTACTATAGAACGTTATTATCTAACACCACAGTGTCTCAACAACATACACGCACAAACTCTTCCCTGCGTTTTAATTCAAGTTAATTTGCCATACATGTTTTAATTTTAACTTAAATTGCTGAATTTCCAATCAGCAAAGGTTTTTCTTTGTGACTGTTTGCTTTTTGTTAGTTTCTTCTCCATAGAATAAACCCAAGATTTTTCTCTGACATCTTCAGAAACTCATGTCTTTAAATCTTTTGTTACCTCTACCTAATGTCAACAATATTCAATATTCTACCTCTGTCAACCAAAAAAAAAAATATTCTACTATTTTCTCCATTCCTCTCCCATAGTGCTGTTATATTACCATTTATTCATAGTCAGTTTTCCTCTTGCATACATCTGCTCTACTGCCATTCCAGGCAAAGATCACTAGGGTCAAAGGATGAGACTGGCTACGTGAATCCTCATTTGGTATGACAGCCATATTGCACCAAGTTTTAAAAAAATTAGACTTTTTTCATATTCCCTCCAACTAAATAGTAAAGTAAACAGATAAGCTCACATCAGTACTTTTGATCTAGAAAGATCCCAAGTGGGACAGCACATAACCCTTAGATAGCAGAGCAAGTGACATCCTTGAATAAGAGACATCCAAAAGATTTACACAGAAGATCAACAAGAAGCAGTACATTTTTAAACACGTACTTAAAACCGGCACTCAGTCTCCCCCATGGAGTTCAATAAACAGAGCAATTTCTCACAGTCTGCGCACTAAAAGCCAGGGCAAGGGAAAAAGTTTCCGTTATATCTACTAACAAAAACTGTTTGTGCATACATTGGCCTTTCAGACATATGTGGTCTTACACTTTGTCACTTCAGAGCAGATGTTTAATTGGGAGGAAGCAATTTTAAACATCTGTAGCCAACATCTGAGAAGCTGGATGAAGACCACACAGAGCCTTGAGGAAATTAAAAGTGTATGCAATTATGTCACTTCCTAGACTGCACATTTAGGAGAATTAAAAAAATAAACAAAACGAAAAGTTTCAATAGAGACTCTTCAAAATCCTTCCTCTCCCCTCATTTGCCTTCCTCTGCCTTAGAAAAAAATTAGTACCTCGGGAGATATAAAGTCCATTAACTGGGTGACCAAGGTTTGACCAGCAAGAGACACTGCATCCCCACAAGGAAAAAAACCCAGGGAATAAAAACCAGTTTGGTATCAAGCCTTTAATCCCTTAGGGAAACAAAGCAAAACAGAGTAAATACTTAGAAGATGAAACGGTACTCAGTCCTAGCGGGTCTCAGGTGTATTGGAGTAACTCAGGTTTAGCGAATACACCTGCAGCATATATAACAGCAAAAGTCTTCCACCAAGAAGAGCCAGGGGACAGTCTCTCCAGAATCCAAGTCTCTAACTTGCAACAGCATTGCTGGTGGTACTCCTCAGACTTGAGCAACTGGGCTGCCTCCTTATTTCTAGTCACATCTTTCAGAAGCCAGGTTCTTTACTTCACAGAAGAGCCTAGATAAGAAAGAGTATTCAGCTAAGCTGCTTCTACTTGGGTAACTGCTACAGTGGGAGAGGAAAACAGAAAATGAGGTGGCCAAACAGATCAGTTGCCATGAACATGAGAGGAGATTGTCATGAAATTCAGTTCCAGCGATAATTCGGTGACACTTGCATTTTTCAAAACTGCTTTGCTTAAACAGAGCATCATCTACAGAAACCAGAGAGTTTCTGAATTTCTAACATTCTAATTTAAAACTGCAAGCCTTAACAAAATTAAGAGTATGTTTAAATAAAAATACAAATGCAGCTTGGTTTTGCTACCTTCCTTTTTAGAAGTCATTTATTAGTGTGCTATACACAGGCAGCATTCTGTTTCCCAACTTGAACATGAAAGTTGGGACTTTATGCATTATCAAATGTGTAAAAACATATGTTACTTCGCTAGGAAGATTACTGTTTGAAAACTTTCAATGTAATTAGGATCAAGACAACAAAATGTTAATGGCTCAGCTCATGCAAAGTTTGTACAAAAGGAAAACCACAAGGTTTCACAAAAATTGTAAGTGACCAATAAACAGTTTTCTAAGTTCACAAAATTGATCTCTAAAAATGTTCCTCAAGGGGATGCCAAACCTTTTGATCTACTTTCTGAGAGCACAGAATCACTATGCAAAATACACTGTAAGCAGCACCAGTAAACTATTGGTACTTAGAAATTTCAAAAGAACTTGTCAGAATTTGCAACCTACAAAACCACTGGAGAGGCTCCATAGCAGAAGTGAAAGAGTATAGAGGCCAGTATGGTGTGTTCTGCCATTGTATATTCACTCATACAGAATCATAGAATAGAATCATAGAATCATTATGGTTGGAAGAGACCTCAAAGATCATCAAGTCCAACTGTCCACCCGATGCCACCATGTCCACTAAACCATGTCTTGCAGCGCCACATCTAAACGTTTTTTGAACACCTTCAGGGATGGTGAGTCCACCACCTCCTTGGGGAGCCCATTCCAATGTTTAACGACTCTTACAGTGAAGAAGTTCTTCCTAATGTCCAGCCTGAACCTCCCCGGTGCAACTTGAGACCATTTCCTCTTGTCCTATTGCTAGTTACCGGTGAGAAGAGACCAACCTCCACCTCGCTACAACCTCCTTTCAGGTAGTTGTAGAGGGCGATAAAGGGGACATGCTTTGGTTCAATAGTAAAAATCTTCCTTTGATCTAAACTACAGACTACTGCTTTAAAAAAAAAAAGGTAGCTCAAGAGAGGAAGATGCTGTTCCATGACATATGGTGGTGAGGATAAGACTCCATACTATTTGCAAGTCCCCTGATCTTAAGCCTTCTATGGAAGGCATCTGTTCCTCTGGAACAGCAGGGAGAGTACACCTGATGCTGACAACTTTACGAGAGGTCTGGACCATGAGATTGTCTAGAAACTTCTCTGTACACATCAATGCATAAAGATTGCCAAACTCGCACATCCTGAGCATCAAAAACACAAACCTTTTCAAAGTACTGTGGTATCTTTATTCTCCAGTACTATAACTGGAACATGGTCTCCCCTCCAGGGAACAAACCCAAACAGAAGTAGCAAAATTTCCAAGAAAAAAATACTGTTAAAAGCTCTGTGGAAAACTTCCATTTTTGTCCTGCATGACAATGATGTGTGACCTCAATTTGTAGCACACACAGACCTTTTAAAAAAGTAAAAAACCCTCCTTTTATGAAATAATTGCTATTAATGAGCAGCAAAAGACAGAGAAACAAGTATGCTCTCTTGTCTCCAATGAGTTATGACTGTCCACTCAAAGCTGACTCAGGAACTAATGTCGTTGTTTCAAGAAACGTAATAGCAAAAGATTCAATCTTTGGCAGCTTTTAAACCATCTGCTCCACACTATTTTAATCACTTCTGCTCAGTACAGAGATTATCAGTTTCAGTTCATTTGTGGTGGAAAAACAAAGAATGATGCCTTTTCAGAGCACATGGGGGGAAATCCAGAATCCTCCCAACTCCTCTGAAACTGGGGTATTTGAAGAAAGCAAAAGGCTTACTGCTTGCATGCTCACGTGTGATAAAACAGCCCTCCCCCTCCATGAGGGATTCCTCCTGTGCCTTGAAGCAAACACAAATTGGAATGTGCCACACTGCCCTGAAAAAAGGGGGATGTGGGGAAGGAGCTCCTATTAGCCGCTTTATTATGGCAAAACAATTAGTATCATTCTTTCCAACGGAAGAACCCAAAAGTTCCCATTGCTATTTGTTGTGGGAAATTGCTGATTAATGTGAAGAATGTGTTTCCCTAGCTCAAAAGTTACAGACTTTCCATGACTTTCTCATAGTCCTAAAAGATCAGTAGGGTAGAAGCAGTAAGTGGGTTTGAAGCGATGAGCCTCTTTTCTCTGTAACACACTGATTTCTCCTCCCTTCTCTCCATCCCCAAAAGAAGAGCAAACAGTTCTCAGAGATGACAAGTGAACAGAAAAAGTTAGTCCCACAGCTAATTCAAACAGATCTTCAACTGCAAGTGTCCTCCGTGCAGGTGGATCAACACAAGCACTTGTGTTTACCTGCCTGAGCTATATGAATTACTATTCCCCTACAAACTGTACCATTTTCATCTTCCCCGAGGAACTGTATTGTTATGGTTTCTGCTTCCCACTATGTCTTCTTAGCACTTCTAAGGGGACCTGACACAGCTCTTTGTGCTGCTCTGAGCTGAAATGGCATACCAGTTCTTTCCCAGGGCACTGAAGGGAAATATGTCTTTCCCAACATCAAAAGCCAATGCAGTCTTCTTGAAAACACTGAAAGACTTACCAGAACCTCAAATGATTTAGCCTGTGACCTGACTAAGGTGTAGGTTGGCAAATAAATTTAGTGAGAGGGAACTTGATCTCTATCTAACCATGTGAGCTTGCCCAAGCTGAACGTCCCACTGAAAAAGAGTTTTTTCGCTGTAAAGATTAATTCTTGGTATTCCCATGATCAATAACTCCCATATGTTATTATTTAATACTGCTATCAATGAAGCAACTCAACTACATGAAGGTTAGCACAGACTTGGCTAGACAGGATCGGTACGTTTCTTTGCATGGCCTTGGATGACTAACAGCATTGGCTGGAAAATAAATAAATAGAATGCCTCATGAAATTTTTCATTTTTGTTAACATTTTTCCACTAGTCCAGTGTAAATTCACATTTAGTGCCTTTTACAGTCATCGAAGCTAGCAGGAAATAGAATGTATTCATAAAAATGCTTGATTTTTGCATATAGACAAAGCATGCACAAAAATAAAAATCTAAATATAATCAACAGTTCATCTAGAGTATAAAAGACATCCAGAGAATGTAAGTAGTATGAATAAATATCTATTTTATATGATCAAAATACTGATAGTGCTATTAAGCTATGACATTTGTTATAGTGCAGAATAAACCTATATGCTTGTAGCTAAGAACGTAGTAACTCTTAACTACATAAATAGAGGAGATAGAAAAGATCCCTTGGTTTATATAGATTTGTGCAACCACTTTCCATTGCCGAATGATCCACTAGGTGGATTAATCACCTCTGATCTCAGCACACTCAGATTAAGCTAAAGATTTCCACAGGAAACATTTTCTGTACTACAGCAAATGAAAACACATGGAGGTACTTTCCTTCCTCTTTTACCTTATTGGCCCAATCTGGCAGCTTTAGCATTCTGTCTGGAATATCCAGCTACTCAAAACCTCTGAAAATCAGGACCTGTGCAAATATTATATACCCATAGAGGGTGCTGGTCTGAACCAGAAAGGGATGGTAGTGATCTATTTTTAGGACAGAAATGGCACAGTCAGTAGTGAGGCACATATCCTGCTCCACTCTGCCCTGGAGGTAACAGCTTTAAAGGTCAGAAAGCAACTCTTTCTGGAGATACTCCACTTTAAGCTTTTCTAATAAGAACATGCGATTAGCCTTTCGAATGAGAAAGTTGTTTACTGATAGCAGGAATACCTCAAACTGCACAGACCCTGCATGTATGTACACTTCGGATGGTTGCTTGCCACAAGCACTTAAGACGAGATTTGCTTAGAGTCCACGGGATGCCTCATGCTCTTGCTCTCTGCAGCGTGAGCATGATTGTACCACTTGTTCTTAACTGTCCCTTAACAGCAACCCCAGAAAGAAAATAAAAGGAAAAGAATGAAGAATGGGAAATGGATTTGCTCCTCAAAGCACTCTTTCTAGTAGTCAGGAAATAACTGTTTTCTCTCTTCAACTGATTGTTTTTATACAATCTCAAATATTTATATATATATTTTTATCTCTCTCTCTCTCAAATATTTATAATTAGATGCTTCCAAACAAAGATTCCAAAGCCCTCATGCAAACAAGAGATTGCATGAGGGTTCTAACAGCCATCTGCTATCCCTCTGAAGAATCTAGGGTAACTGAGAATGGAAATCCAGATAGCTGGTTGTGAAGAAAAGAGACAAGTCTTTAGTGAAACCCCAGCTGTAACTCAAGACCTCTCATAGTATGCTCTAATCATAACTAAATCTGCCCACTCACTTAGGTGATTTTATTACAGGTTCCACTGTAACATGTCTTCCATTTGGACAACTTCTATACATAAAACGACTGTGCCCCCACTTTGCTCCTTCTGTTATCTTGATGAGTGTTTTGTATATAGTTTGACACTTTAATCCTGTTGAGTATGCAAAATGTGAGATATGACTGGGAAAAAATATCTAAGAAAATTGGTAAAGGAATATCCTAGCTTAAATTTATTAAATCATCATCTTTGGGAGACACATGGGATGCAGTCAAGGAACGCTCTACAAAAAAGATGGTCAAAAAATCCACCATTCAGACGTGAGTTTTTCTTCTACTTTGCCGGCTGAGATGATGTCCAGCAAAAAAGACAATTTATAGTGTATTCATGAGAAAGCTGCTTGCATGATGGGCTGCTTCCTTCCTCTAACTCCATGCATACAACTTCAGCAGTTGCACTCTACAGGTTATACTCTTGACCTGTGGCAGGATGATGAGCTGCTAGGGGAGAGAGGAGGATAACGTGGGAGATACCCAACAGAGGAAATCTGATGCTTTCTTTGCCACTGACAGTAACCTCACTCCCTCGTTGGAGAACAGTCTCTGCTTCACTGTTCAAAAAGTTTCTCCCTTTCTCCTTGCTTTAGTCCAGCTAGCAAAGGGAACCAAATAAAACTGAAGTTCTGACTTGACTTACAACCGCCTGTTAGACCATGCTACTATAGACTGTGAGTATAGCTGCTAACTGGCATGAAATAAATTACACGACACAGACAAACACTGACTAAAAGGTTACCTGTTCTCCATCAGGGCAGCCTGCACAGGTAACAGAGCCCTTTTCCAAAAGCAACATCTTTCAGTCACTACTGATGAAATTGATGCAGAAGTCATCAGGAGGGAAGGTGTTTTTTTTTTAAACCCACAAAGGTATCACAACATAAATAAATACATGTAATTTTCTAGTATCTAAAGGAAGATGATTAAATTTAAGCTTTAGACTCAGGCAATTACCAGGACAGAGTGACTAGTAGATAACATATGCATGAACAAAATGTTTAGTACCTTTTAAAACACAAGTCTAGATTCATCTAGCTCTCTCACTGGCTTTTCTTTTGTTAACTTATTGCTGTTCATAACTGTATTAACTTCCTTTGCAGCCCCTAAGTCCCCATGGCATGAGTTTTACCAAGTGGAAGGAATCTGATCTTTTGCAGTGCACCTCCCTGATTAATCCCTTGCTAGTACATCAGGGCAACTTTACTTTGTTATTTAGGCAGGGAGCGTAGTTACAACTCACAATCAGCCCCAGCTCATTTACGAAACGTGGCTGCAATTCCCATATGTGTGTTTCTGTGTAAGAAGTATCACGTTGTCCTTCGTATTCCTAGAGGGGAAATTCTTATTAGGCCCTTAATGATCCAAGGTCAACAAAAAATGGGTTATTTATTTATGATATCATAAATTGAAACAACACATGAAACCAAAGGAATTAAAGCTTCTTCTGTATGACAGGCATTCTTCATTTAACACTTCTGTCTACACGCTTTCTTCACTTCTGGTTTTGTTATGAAAATGAGTTACTAATTCGGCTTTCAGAGACAGATTCATTTCCTAAGAGTGGCATCAGAAAAAACGAAGCTGAAAAGTTTACTGCATTGAGCACAGCCCTGCCACACTGCATAGCATACTGCACAGAGGAAAGGTGCCTTAAAATTACCAGAGATCCAACTGCCACATTTGAGGTATTGTTAGCAAACACTCTCAGAAACTTTAACATATTGACACATGCCTTCATCAATGCAACCCAAATAAAATGCCAACAGGCAGGTCTCAGAAGAACTGATGGTGGAAAGGGGGAGTTTAAACTCCCTCCCATCCACAAAATCATGCTTTGGACCAGCAATGCTGTCCTATTATTTGTTGGCTTACAAATACTGATTCAGCAAAGAATTTAAGCATGTGCCTAAATTTAAGCAGTTTAATTAACTTTGACGTCAGTGAGCCTACTTGTGTACTTATAATTAAATATGTGCTTGCTGAAGCAGAGCCCATCTGAATAGAATCTCGTTGATTTTAATTTGGCCCTTTGTCTTTGCCCCTCATTTATTCTTTGCAGTGACTGAAAGATTAGTGCTAAGGTTCTGATCCAGGAATGCACTTAAACTACTCATCGTCACTCACAACATGCAAAATGAGGCTAAGCGTGTCTCAAAAAAAGAGCATTGACCCAAGTGCTTTCCTGAATAATGACAATTTCATGATTGAAGAAGAATGAGGAGTTATTTCACTCATACTGTAAACTGGGTGGTCCAGTCTTTCTTTTTGTAAGTCAGATTTTTTTTTAAAAGATAGAAAAATCTTTTCCATTTATTTACATTAAGAGCAAAAAGTTGTGCTCCACATACTATAAATGACAATTTGTAAGTAAGCAGCTACTTCATAGAGAAATTAATTTTATATAGGAATCCCTTTTCACTGCTACTAGTTCTTGCAGCGTGGAGGAGTCTGCTGTACATGTCTTATTTGTTCATTTGAATGATGGCTTTTAGATCCTGATATCAGAGACATTTTAAGGTCACGTAAAAACAAACACAAAATAACAAAGCATTAAATTAAAAAAAAGAACTGCATGAAGAATTCCGAGAACATGAACGCCACTCATCCAGGCAATAGAAATAACAGTTCAAGTCCCAGAGGTCAAAAGACAGCTAGGTGCCTCCATAGCACACGCACCAGAGCAAAGCAGGAAGATCAAAGCTCCAACTCCTGCCAGGCTGCTCTGCTAAACACCTCTACAGGAAAATCTGATGTCTTTTAACATGTCCATGCAATTGTATTCAGCACACAGATAGCATCTTGAACAAGCCTTTTAACTCATTTACTTCAGCCCATTCTTCTGTGTTTATAGCCTTTTAAAACCTGGAACACATGACAGCCTAATGTCAGGGATGCTACAATTAAAGGTGGATTTGGAAGGATACAACAGTGGAGGGGAAAGAGGAAAAGAGAAGGAAAATCAAGAAGTGAGTTCTCTATGGAAAACACCACAGAAAGAGTTACTCAAAACAAATAAGGAACCCTGAAGACTACTTCTTCTGAAGACTCTCTGCCGTCTATCACATTCCTCATCTACAAAGCCCACTGCAGGGTTCCCTGATCCTCTGTACCAAGATGCTGCAACACAGGGTGGGATGACTGCACTGCTCCAGGTTGCATCGCTAACAGAACGACTGTCAGGTGCCTATGCTGCACCAAGCAACTGGAACAGCAAAGGATTTTTCATGCAGTTTGCATTAATTGTACTGGTAGATACACAGCTAAAATACCAAGAGATCTTTGAAAAATATCCATCAGAAATCCCATTGATTTCATTTTTCAGAAACCTCACTACAACTGTGTGCATGTGACGAGATGGCTCATCCTTCATTTACTCAGAAATTGTTGGCACATACCTAATGCTCTGCTTTCAAAAGAACATTGGAAGAAAGTTTAAAAAGGTCCAGCCTCAAATTACACTGAAGAGAAAGCTGATGACATAAAGAAATCAACTATCCATCTACTTCATGAGTGTATTTGGAAACACAGGAATAGAGTAAGAACATAGCAGTTGGATTATTAAAGCAATATGCTTTAAGCGACAGAACTAATACAATTCTTTTAAAGCCATTTAGTTTGTTGAGGTAAGCTGACATACTGGGGTTAAAGGAGATGTAGGAAAAAATTAATTTAGCTAGTAATTTTAGTTATGGGGGTATTATCTGCTTATTAACTTGCGCATGCCATGATGAGGACCACATTATTACCTGCAGATCTCAAAACTTCATTACGTCATTCCCGTTACTTCGGATTTTGCATTACCATATGACTGGGTTTCCCTGGACCCATCTAGATTTTTAATCCTAAACTTTCTATTTTTACTCTAAGATTCAGAGTCTCCCACATGAATTCATTTGTCTAGAATTTGCCAGCTTTGCAGGCAGAGCAGGCATACGCTGTCCTTTTCCTCTGCTCCCGTACTGTGACCTCTCGCTTCTTTGCTCTGTATCTTTTTGCTGCATCAGTAAAATGAATAGACCTATTTCAACTCTGTCATCTCTACTCTTCTGCTACTTTGAAAACTTACAAACAGCTGCCAAAAGAATGGCCACTGTTTAATGTGCAGGACAGATGATGTTTGGTCTGGACACACTAAAAACACTGAATCTACAATTTCTCACCATCCTGTGCAGTCACCAGTCAAGGCTTTCTCTCCAGAAAAGGGGAGACTCAAGAGTTCAGAAAAGGCATCACTAACAAATAATGCTTCTAGACATGGAACCTTAAAACGTAATTCCAGCATCGGTGTAGAAGACAGCTACTTCTGCATACATGAGCTTTCTCAAGGATAGTTTCATATTTTCAATCTCTCTGCGACCTTTACAGCTTTGACCTCATGATAAGAAAGAGTTTTGGACAGAGAGATGAAAGGCAGATAAAAACGTCACCTATGCAAATAAATACAACAATAGAACAATGATCCTTTAGAGACTTTTTTCCACCTTTGTAGACTAAATGGCACCTGCAGAATAAACGGTTTCCTTTCATGAGGCAACATATGTAATTAATATCTGACTATTCCAAGCTTCCAGTATGTTTTCACACCACAGTCCAAATATATTTAGTTCACAATAGGTGCACATATATGCTTGCATTCCTTCCGGATCCTCAGTTTAGTTTTATTTTCTTCTCCACAAAGTTCCCCTCCAGAATGATTTGTATCATGCAGAGATATGTATCAGTGTTAGCTTTTTGAAGACTATCCTTAGAAGTCATCATCCTTCTATGGAGTTTAACACTATCTGATTGACCAGTTTAAGATTTAATTAAATATGGGCCAAAATATTTCCCATCCTCCCTCAATTTGAAACATAACCCTCCCCAGAGCTGGAGACTCTGGCTCTTCCACTCTCTGAGTGAAAGTATGTATTTGTCACTGAGGCACGAAGATGTGAATTCTACCAGATCAAGAAAATGTGATGAACACAGAATATACTTTCAGCTGCAGAAGTCTGGCGGTCTGTAGTGCTGACTGAACCAAAGCGGACCGTGCCAAGCCAGACACGGCAGTTAAGATTTCCGCTCTGTTTTTCTAACATCACCTTCAATGTTTGCTACACCATACACTGCAATCAAAGAAAAAAGACAAATGCTGAAGTGCCTCTGCATACATATATGTTCTAAACAGATGCTGAAAACCACCCTGCTGTCTCTCATAAGGACCGAGGTCTATTTGAAGCCTAGCTCCTAGCAAGGACTCTACAGGAAGATTGGCTGCAGAACTCTGCTAGGCTGACTTCTTTGCCCTGACATGGTTTAGGTTCTCATACTAGCAATTAATTCACTCAGTTTGAACTGTTTGAATTTTGGTGTCAGAAATATCTTACCATCAATAACCAAAGGATCCCATTGAGCTTCCTGCAGTGGTTTGATGATCTACCAGCTTTGTGTTACAGGCTTGAGGACTTTGCTCTCAGATGTTATTCTGGTTTCTCATCACAGCTTTCTGTCCCTTTAGAGGCACTGAATGATTGTGTGTGTGGGCTGATCCTGCTTACTCAAAACAGGCAACACAACACTTCTCTCCACCCTTCTATCACGATTCTCTGAAAGGTGGATCAGTCCCCAGATCCCATGCCAAGCACACAGCTTCACACAATTGTTTTGATATAACAGAGGGACACAGAGGCAGGAACTCCTTAAGCAGCAGATATCAATGCTGTAACACCACTGCCTTGGCTCAGGAGCTTCTGCCTTCTTTCTCTATCACTGCAAGTTAGGAGCAAGAATTGGCTGCAAAGAATCAAATGAACACAGAATTTGGTCCAACCAAAGACTTTGTCTTTGCCTATAATTTTTCCACACACTGAAAGAAGAAAAAAGAATCTCTTTTGGAAGAAGGTTTTTTCTTTCTTCCATTCTGACAGTTGCTAGACCACAATGTCAATCCAGCCCTTCTCCAGCTCACAATGACGCTCATCCTAGGTATTGGATGTATATTTAGCTAAATTGAGTGAATTTTAAAATCAGAACTTAAAAACAATTTATTGTCCTGTAAAGGACACTAGATGTTGTAACAGAACAGAGAAAGGAGGGTTTACAGAATTTTGGTTCTAACAAAAATCTACCTGAAGTCTTTGCTTTTGCTCTCAAGACAGCACAACAGTGACACAACTCCAGTTCCTTGTTCCTTTTCCATTGGTCGAGTCACAGTTACTGTAGTTACTGCTAATTATTTCAAACACACACATTTGTCTGTAATACTAGAAGACCTCTAAAGCAAAACCCCCTTACTGCTTCCAATGGTATCTGGCTTTTGAAGGACCACTCCAACGTTCCCCAGTGGGAGACACCAATTGTTATAAATTTCCAACAGTTTACATCTCCCAATCTCATTTTAGACCAGCAGCGAGTCATTTTTCACACTGAGAGCCTAGAGGTCTCCCTCGTTCTTTGCCTTAATTGAAATTGCTTCTGTAGTAAATACACTAAATAATTTTGTTTGTTTTTTCTATGATGGAAAGACGATATCTTCCAGAGTGAGCAAGATTAATGTCATTTGGTTCTGACCAGACAATCATAGGGGAGACTATTGCACAAGAAACAAATACCCTGCTCTGTATGCAGATGTTCAGTGTTCAATTTATCTCCTCAGGAGCAGCTCCTGTTCAGCCTTCTGTTATTGAGTTCAAAGCCAAGTCAGTAATATTTACCTTTAAAAATGTTTAAAGTAATGTTTCCTGTGAGAGCTTGCCTTAGAAGATGCATATTTTAAACCAGTTTGTGAACCTGAAACTAGTGATCAGTGTCCGTGGGTGCAGGTTTGGATCTACAGAGCCCTGAACAGGGCTTTGGCAAATGACAACACAGACAGGCATGATTTAAAAATCTGTAACTTGTTCTGTCCACTAAAATCAGCAACCCCAGCACACTTTAAATGCAGACATTTCTCAAAGAAATAAGGAATATATTGAAGGGGGTTGCATTTAACTATTAGTTTGATCACATATTTCATAGAAGCCAACTTTCTGCATGAAATGCTACTACTTTAAGTTTTGCTGAGAGTGAATCTCTGAAGTCAAGCAGACACTCAGTTTATACAAAACACAAATGAAAACTGGTTCTTTGTAACAGTGCATGGAAGAAATACATATTCACAACAACAAAGCATAGGTACAACAGAGCTACCTGCTATATAGACAGATAAAAGGGTCAAAGAGATTTGCTCAGGACTGCGCAATATCCAGGCATCTTGATGCTTGGTAATTTTTATCTTCCAGCACATTAGGAAATCTTATCTATCAACCTTGGCCCCAACAACAACTATGTCTACGAGGACAAATTACAGTAGCAGAGACACAGTCACCATTGTAGACCTGTTTCTTGGACTTCACATCCAGATTTTCCTAAAACCCTGGTTTTAAGTCACAGAAATAAGATTCAAAACAACTTAACTTTCTAGTTTCAGACTCACATCTTTTGGGTTTTATTATTGTTGAGCTACTGAACTTCATGGGTACCTTTTTTTTTTTAGTGAAATGTTATTTCTTCCATTTATTCCTCAAATCAGGTGTTATCGATAACTGGCACAAAGCATGATTTAGTATATACAGATGTGTCAGGAATACACAAGGAAAGTATGGATTTATTAGGATATTCCTAAGAGTTCACAATGAGACACAAATATCCTTGCAGTTTTAATCAGACTACCAAAAAATAAAAATGGAGTATTTACCTCAGGATCCGGAAAACCTGCAGAGGAAAGCCAATTTGATGGTTTTCTTTACATGTGTTATTGAAACTGAAGTAAGTTGAGACAAAAAGAATCCATAAAATGGAAACAATCCAGAAGCCTTATCAAACATGAACATACAAACCTCTACTGAACTTCTCAGAAAAATAGCACACATTATAAGGAACAATACTGCATTTGTTTTGGGAATATATTACTTAATAGCTCTCTTCAAATCCATTTTCTGCTATTCTGTGGTCTTTCTCCTTGAATTCCCACTCATGAAGAGGCACAGAGACTAATACAAATTAGAACAATCTACAGTGATGAATCCTTATGATTCTTTGGTTATTCTTTAACTGGTATTTACATGAATGTGTTTTATCACATAGCACTTATGTAAATACCTCACTATTGGCATACTTTAACAGGTGTACTTGAACATGAGCGTTAGAAAAGGTGAAACACGAAACCACTTATTGAATAAGACTTCTCAGTATGGAAATCTCTCTTTTTAAAGAGAAATACTACATAGAACATCTTGTCTGCTAAGCAGTGTGTTTCACAGAGTGTCGTCTCAAGAGTATTCAGAGCAAGAACCTTTCTTAACAGGCTGACTACATGCTGCATACAAACCTACATGAATTAGGAACAGCTGTGAAATTTTGACCAGTGGAATCTCAATTGTGTTTAGGAAGTGAACTTGCTGTCCTGGAGCTTGATGATCTGATCTGTTTGCACAGTTATGCCTTCGGTCGTTCAGCCCTCCAGCAGCAGAAAATCTACCAATCCCTGTGGAAGTTGCTATGTTACTGTTCTCATAGCTGGACTCCTCGAACTTCTTTCAATGCCTCCAAGACACACAGGCTGATAAAAGAGCACTGGCAGTGAGGTACATTTGGATGCACTACAGCTCAAAAGGGAACATGCTCAGGACTGCATGCTGTAAGCTGAGAAAAGGTAACTTTTGTAAAGGGTAAATGCCATTCTAAAGCATTTGCTTTCTTCTCTCCCATGAATATATGTATGTTTTCACAGCTGCCTTCTTTCATATTTTCTATTTGTGACTTACCTCATGTTCAGAGGCACAGATATGTTACTCGAAACAACAACAGAAAATAAAACATCAAAATTCACACTGAGACCAAGCTCTAGGCTGCCTCTATCAACAGATTTTCAGTTGCTCTCAGCACATATGGGATCCCTGAAGCAAGAGACAGAAAACAGTGATAGAAATCAACAAAAATCTTCCCTGGAGAATGCCAGTTCCAGTCCAAGTGAGTGTGTTGCGCACACTAGGAACAGATACTGCCCAGGAATCGCATGATGAGCTAATTCACTATACACTTCAAATCCACAGCAAAGGGAGCATTTAGTTAAGTACCAGCCTCATGAAAACCCAAGGCACAGACTAAGGAAACAACAGAGCTAGCTTGTTGCTATAGTTGAGTCTCCGCAATTTTCCAAAGTGTTACAGTAAACGGATTAGTGCAAAAATGTTGCAACCTGGCAACAGAGTTTTACTCCTACATCTCTCAAAGTCAGAATTGGTACCATGGTAACAATTAGCTGTCAAATGTCAAAAAGAACAGGTCAGATAAAGCACCTGATATTTTGGCTAGACAGATTAAGCAGCAGGAGCTGGGCCATGGAACCTTGGTTATAAACATAACATAGGTGCAGTGCACAACAGAGCAGTGAATGCCAAAAACAAAGTAAATTTCCATTCCAGCAAAATAATACCTATCCGCATAGATACATGAGGCCCTAAAACTCATGTTAAAGATGAAGAGGAATTGCCAACTCAAGGATAATGAAAGTCTGACACAAGTATGATCGCGTTTCTTCTAAGAGTAGAAGGCACACCAAATGCATCAGCAGCAGACATCTCGGAGGAAGGGAACAGAAACAGTTCGAACAAGCAAGGCCCAGTGGGGAAGAAAATCTCTCATTCTGCGGGCTCTTCAGATGCTCCATCTTGAGACGTTTGAGAGCTGACTTCCGACAAGTCTGCCGCATGCCAAGTCAACTTGAGAGGAGGCTCAAGATACAGGATATAATTTTTCCAAACTGCAGGTCTTTCAGACTTTTGTTCTGAGTAAACTCACGGGCAAGACATACGGGCAAAGTCCACTGTGCCTTCCTTGTGACCCCCTTTTCCGCAGTCAGTCTAAATGTGGCTGTGACAGGTTACAGGCATGAATTAACACTGCTTGCCACTAAGCAACAGTACTGACTGTTCTCCCCTCTGGTTAAGGGGAGTAGTCAACATCATTAAGAGAAACTAATGAAACTAACCCCATAATCTGAATGATTTAAGAATTAATTACTCATTCATTTGTAGTATCCCTACTATAAATCTTTAGGAAAGAGAGCCTTAGTTGCAACAAAGGTGTATCTTACCAATATATGTTCCAGAACAGAATTATTTTACCTGTATGATAACAAAGCGTAAGTGTCCCAGCTGAAACCATGGCTATGCTGCACTGGATACATACCTACAGGGGAAGAGGTAGTTTCTGTCCTGCATAATACCGAGCTTAATTAAATCAGGCAAATAAAAGTGAGATGGAAGGTGTATTATTATCCTTGCTCAAAAAATATAAAACTGCAAAACAGAGAGCAAAGTGGCCAAGGGCACACAGTGAGAGTCTATGCTAAGAGCTGGGAAGTGAACCTAGAGATCACCCGAAATGCAGTCTGTCTTCTGCATCAAAAGCTGGTTTGGAATGTAACAGCTAAAAGAAAACGATGCCTTTATTTTAATGAAGAATGTTAAGTGGACAGTTTTAGGACATTAACTGTAAGTATCGATGGATCAGACAGCTGCACAGAAGTGTAGCAAGAATTTAGGACTAGACAGATAAAAGGTTCTTAACCAGCTTCCAACTACATCAAAACCCCCATTATACAGTCAGTTTCATATGTTTGTTCTTTTTAAAAAGGCAGTTTGATTTTCCATTTTCCTTTCCTCTGCTCCCTCCCTCTCCGCTGTGATTCTAACTGAAAACCTTTGCCAAATGCAACTGCCCTAATAGTTCAGAATTCCCCCCTTATTTCAATAGTTTATTCAATTTACACCTGTATGTTTTTGTGCCAACACTGTCCTGTAGTTTCATAGCTCTTCTTGTTTTAAGTTGTTTATTTGTTAGTATCTACATACATTTCATAACTCTGCTCAGCTTTCATTTAATGAACAACTGAAGCCAAGCTCTTCTACTCTGCTCTCATAAAGCTGCCTGCTCATTCGTCTTATCAGCCACTTTCTTAACTACAGGTACAGCATTTGTATTTCTTCTCCAGTCATATGAGACCATTTTGACTTGACTGATTTGCTGAAAATCTTTGGTGTGAGGCATGAGACTGACAATTCATATGCTATTTCTTTCCAATGCAGGCATGTTGATCATTCAGTCCCTTCAAGCTGGAGGGATGCCATCAGCCTTGGCTGTAGTAATTTCCATTCCACACTTGTAATCCTTTTAGCCCCCTAGCTTTGCCCTGTCTCCACGGATAACGTGAGCATTATTATTGGAAACTTAGGCAAAGTGTTCATCTAGCATTATGGTCCCCCATTATCTAGATGTTATCCTTACTCTCCACGTTTTTCTCATTCATACTGCAGCCTCATTTCTTCTCTCCTTTTCTCTCATTTCTGTAAGTTTGATTCAATAATACACCAAAATACACTTTGCCCAATCTATACTACTGCTTTGCAACAAGACAGTGAAACATGTTAGATGATTTATCCTGATCACGATATACCTTAGGTTTCAGTATCTTGTCCAGGGATGTTTTAACACCACCATTTGCCAGTACTCTCACTGCAAATACCTTTGTTAACCCAGGGTCCAATTTATTCACAGCTTTGGTATCATATCCACTAAGAACAGCCCTATTATTTTACAGTTATATTACAATGATTAAAGCTAAAGAAATAAACAAAACATAATGTAAAATCCTCAAATACCATAAAGTTTTAGTTTATGCTTCATATAAAATCATTAAGTAATACCGCTTTTGAAAAGTAAAATCAAAAGAACACCAGGCAGAGCCAAAGGGACTGAAAACAAAGCAATATCAAAAAGGGGTTGCTATCTCTGCTATCAAACATCTAACACATAGCTGCCCATCCAAGCTATCACAGCATTTGTTTGCTGTAGCTTCTCAGTGATTGCTGAAGTACCTTTTCTGCACAGTTCTGCCCTCAGGCTCCTTCCTCCCTCTCTCTCTTTACAGAGATACTGAACACTCTCCTTTTCTGACAAAGCTCCCTGTATGATCTCATCCTGTCGTCCCCTTGTCTGGCCTCAGCTTGGCCTCCTGACAAAAACAAAAGTAGCTACAAGAGCAATGAAGTTCAGTAGCTCAATAAAGTATTTTTTAAAAAATATTTCGTAACAGAAAAATATTCCCTCTTATTTTTCTTTTTTCCTTTCTTTTTCAGTAAACACTCTGATTGGTGAACTCTGTTCTACTTGAATAGCAGACCTTAAAATAAACCTACCAAATCACTTAAAATCTTCTACAGGAAGCAAAAAAGCAGCAAATACCATGCTCAGAAAATGTCCAAGCAAGCACTATTCAGAAAGAAGGTCTTCTTCAGGCTTAAGGAAGAAAAACTAGAATACACAAACATCTGTGCACTCATATACTAAGAGTGACTGAGGGTTGCTGCAGCTTGAAAGCAAATGAGCAGGTAGCTAACCTGCTGGGGCATTCCCTATAGGTGTCACAACAAGGCAAAGGAATTTGCCATGGAAGGTTTGGGGAGCAGATGTCACCAAAAGAGACGCATATATTTTTTAAGCCTTTGTTATTTGTCTTCAGGGTGGGAAGCGCTGTATTCAACCTCCTGCTGAGGCAGCAGCACGGGCTAGAATAATAAATGGAGGCACAGTTATTATTTCAGGTACAAACACCAGAAAGCGGAGACAAAAGGCACAGCCATTAAATCATCTTTACTATTTAAAAGCACACGCACGCACATGACAACTTTTTTAATACTTTTTATGCCACACGGGTCTCCCTCTCAAGGCATTCTCTGAAACAATTTGTAACAGCTAATTGTTAACCATTTCAATGGCCAAAGTAAAACAATACAAAAAACCATGACATCAGACACTGTCTCAGCAACACCAAAGGGTCTTGGATGGGAAATGCTAAGGAGCTGACAGCTCTTGGCCTGTTCCCCTGCCTTCCCCGCCCTGGTTGAGGCTGTCCCACCTGAGGTGGTTGCTGTCCCACCTGGCTCCAGCCTCTTATCTCTCCCGGCTTCCCCCCATGCTCGCCTGTACTCTGATCTGCCATCTGCAGCTCCTGTAATTGTTCCTCAACCTCTTCAGCTCAGCAGGGAGCTACCACCAAAACGGTTTAAACCAACTGGGATGAAACAGCATGGGGCAAATTGCATGAGCCAGGGGTGTGGGTATCTCACAGAGTGGAGCCAGTTTGGCAGCTGGCTGCTCTGCCTTCTAGCCTCGGGCTCCAGCCCTCTTCCATCAGCGATAAGAGAGGCCCTGGGCACTGCCATGGGGACCCTCACTCTCCTGGGGCCCTGCAGAGAGCCAGCTCAGGGAGCCAGTCAAACAGAAAACAAGCCATACCAGCACAAGCTCTTCTGCCAGTGCAGGTCCCTGATCACGCTCAGGCTGGGAATCGCCAGAGAACAGGAGCAGGACTATCAATTGCACTAGTTCAGCTGCCTCTGCAAACTGCAGCCCTGAGGGACATCAGGCTGGGGTGGCCCACCTGCTCCACACAGCAGAGCTGCAAAGCCTGCCAGCCACCACTGCCAGGACACTCCAGGCTCCCAGCCTGCAGGACATCAAGTCTTGTCCTAAGCTGTAAAGAGGTACTAATAGTGGATGGCCCTTGATACCATTTGGTGCAAACATTTTCCCCAGTGTTCACCTACTTAAATGTGCTTTAATTAGAATTTTTTTTTTCCTCCTTATATTTCAGAATGTCAGACACTAAACAATACAGATTAATAAGGTTTCCAGAGCAATCCCTTTGGCAGCATTAAATTCATACTTGGAGGAATGAATTCAAACCACTATAAATTCCCCTTAATCCTGGAGGAAGGGAAAAACAAATGCTTGTTCATTAAAAATAATGCCATTTGATATCTACATCAGGGGACTTCTGTAGGAAAGTGACTGGACGAAGTGTTGAAGGTGTCTTTCAATAGATGTAACAGAAAAAAGAATGAGTTACTCAAAACAACATGCAAGCATCCTTGACAACAACTTAAAAAAATCATGAAAGGCAGCTAGCTTTCAATGATGCACACTGTTTACAAAACCAACAAAGGACAATCGCAATATTTTTACAAAAACTGAATGAGGGAGCAGAGCCACTGTTGCTTTAGAAATCAGAAAATGTTAATGTATTCAGATGTGGAAATTAACCCTTTCAAAAAAGTCGGGATGGCCTGAAATGACGTCATATTTGTAAACAGTCTTTCAAGTTGCCCATTCAATAATGTAGCTCTCGCAGATCATATGTGAATGTGACATCCTTAGAGCAAGGGCTGTATACGACATTCCACAAAATACATTATGGTATGCTCCAAAATATGAGTATTTAATACAGACAGTAAGAGGACTACAAAACACAATGTAGACTGGCATGATGAAATCCCTGGAATAACTGGTGAAACAACTCTGTACGTGGTAAAACTAAAGTAGTTGTGAAAGCAAACATTTAAGATCATAGGGAATAAATTAGTTGTCTGTGGAGCTGGGAAATAGGAAGCAAAACAAAGGACTGAGAAGGTTTTTAGAATAGACAGAGAAGAGCACGTGATTTCATTACTAGCTTTCCCAGTAATGCATCAATTAAAAATGGAAAGACTGAAATCTGTACAGATTGCTACGATAATGAGCTAAAAAAAGCATATATTTCCAAAAAGTAATTACTGGTAGAAATCAAACACTGACACTGGACTTTTCTAGGATCTGATGACTGACCAGCAGTTTTCAGGACTATGCCCTCATCCAAGCCCTAAAGGAAAAGGATTACAACATTAAAAGATCCAAAGATTCACCACCTCACCTTCACTAACATACTGATAGAGACATATCTCACGAAGAATTGGTAAGAGAGAGGTTATGACTACTTTTCATAGGTATATTTTCAAAGGAAATAAAGTTTTAATGTCTCACTTAATGCACTCATAGCTGGAAATCCTCACTTGACAAGCTTTTTTAAAAAAAATTAAGAGGAGATGTGATAGCTAACTATCAGACAAACTTACTAGAAATTCAGAAAAAAGGGAGATCATGCCCAGTAACTGAATCTTTTATCTTCCACAGTTTTCCCAAGTGAAAATCAGACAGTTTATTCAACATTTAATAAAATTAATGATCTCTTCCCATACAAAAAATAAATTAGTAAGTCCAGTGAATATGCCTTGATGTGAAAGCCACTTTTGCACAAGGAACTGCTTAGAGCACTTAGGACAAAATGTAGCCATGAGTAGAGAAGTTTGGGGTTGATAAAAACTGAAAAGGAACACGGAAAGAAATGTTAACACTCAATCAGTTGACTACAAATTACTGTTTTGGAAGAATGTAACCTTTCCTGATGTTCTAAAATGGGAACTGCATACCAGTTTAGTACTAAGCAGAACAGTTATCCATGCTCAGTCTGGAATGGAACAGTTATCTGCCAGTTTTCCAAGCCAGTGCACATTATGTTGACATTCATCAGCTAAGAAAAGGAGAACCAGAATTAAATGCTCCAGTTAAATCAAACATGTGAGAAGCAGAAAGACCGTGAATTGCATTTGCTACTTTTACTATACAGAGAAGCAATGGCAATACATCCTGGTCAAATATTCCTGCTTGATCGGAGCCCTATAATAGATTATTGCCATAAAATACTGGAAAAATGGCTACTTAATACTATACCAATAGTATTGCCACCTACTCTTGGCTCAAAATTCTAAAGCTAATGACTAGATATATGAGAAACCATGGTACTTGCTTGTACAGACATATGCAGTCAAGGAATAAAAGTTTGGCAATAGATATATCATGGAGTGCAGAATGAATGTGAAAGATTTAGAGGCTGACAAATGACAGAAAAATCAATGGTTTACCAAGATGGAGAGCCCTGAGTATGTTCATTCCCACCATGAAATTACTGAACATCCGTGCTTCTAGAAGTAACGTTTCATCTATAAATCCAACACAGCAATGAACTGCACTAGCTGGGGAAAATACAAATTTCCAAAGTCATGTATCCTCAGAACAGCATGCTATTGAAATGCTAAAAGCAGCAGCACTACTACCACCAGATACATGTTTGGTTTTGTTTTTTAAAGAATGCTAGACAGTAGCAGGTAGCATTTATTCAGAACATGACCATCCAAGAATCAATAATATATCAAAAAAAGGCTTTTCCTACCAGCTGATTTTGGAGTGAATTTGTCCCTGTTGGCTGCACATACTGCCAGTAGCCTGTATCCAAGATCCAAGTCAAATCCTTGCTGAGCTGCCACTCGACTAACCACCTGCAAAGGGAAAGACAGAAATCTTCATTAGGGGTTACTTGAGCTCTTTGCAAAGTTACATTAACCTGCTTATCAGCTCTCGTGTTAGGCAATTGAATCTGCTGTGATAGTACTGCCACAGTACAAACATGGTATGAGGCATTGCTCTCCAGTAGTTTCCAGTGCAAGCACAGCAAACTGAACACAGGCGTCTTCTGGTGATCTGGTTATTTGACTACTCGCCAGAAGAAAGGCCTGGTAGTTCCATAAAAGCTGGAGCAACAAAGCTTTTCTAGAAGAAATAATGCAAGAGAAATATATGCAAAGATTGTACAGAATACATTTTACTGTACTTGAGACTTCAGGATGAGAAGTCTCCAAGTCTGCCTGTCTCTGTGTCACAAGCATTTCCTGGCCCTGTTCTCAAGAGCAGACCCCAGGTCCTTTAGGTTAAAATGCCCTCCTCCACACTGATGGGGAGTGTTCTCCTACGCTGTGATCAGTGTCACAGTTGCTGCATTTCAACAATACTGTATTGGGAAGCACATTTACTACAGTTTTAGAATAAATAGGCCAGTGCAAGAACTATTTGCCAAACACATTAAATAGGAAAAGATTATTTTATATTTTTTTTGCACTGATCTAGGAGGACTAGCAAAACTAGGCAAATCAAAGACTGGGGCTCAGGATGAAAAGCAGTCAACCATTTCTCCAGGCCAGCAACCCTGCTATCAGCCAAGAACGTATCCTCATGAAAATCTGCATAGTATAAATACAATACTGCAGTCATTCTGGCGAACTATGCTCAAGTTATACACAGCAGAGCTTTTGTATTGCCTTCTAGTGGCATCGGATGACTTCAGACTCAAGAGACAAAGATAAAACAGATTATTCTTAACATTGCCATCACCACTTTGCGTTGAAACAATGTTCAAGGAACTCCACAAGAAACAGAACGCCATTTTCTGGTGCGAACCAAAAGAAGATCCCTATCCTAAATAGCTTACAATACAAGAAAATATCCTTTTCCCACTGCTATCTCCATCTGAAAGCTTCTTTCTAAATTAAGGACACTGCAATTATCTGCGTTCGGTACTCGTTCCCCCCAAAAAGCTACAGTATAGAACAGAGTGAAGAAACAACGTATGTGATAACCTACGAACAGTAAACAAATGCACAATTCTGCCCTACCTACACAACACTATTACATGAATCTTATTATTCTGAACTTTTTCCAATATCCACTTTCCTAATTAACAATTAAGAACCAAATTTTTTTCTTAAGAAAGAATTAGCATGGATAAAGTTCTCGGGTAGATTTTGTTGTTTCTGTTGTTCCTCTTAATTTAGAAATTAGATTCACACAACTTTATCAGGTGGAAGTGTCCCCTTAATTTTTTTTTTTTTAATCCTCCCAATCTCAAAATTGAGTAGAGAGCTTCAGGGAAACTGAATGAGAATTTGGGACAATCAGTACAATAATACACAATCCTAGAACACACCGACTGTTTTATCTCCTGTTTCTCTTTACAATTGTATGTTTTAGACAGGGAAGAAAAAATAATTTGCAAGAAAGAATGCAAATATTTTTGACAAATCAAAAAACATTTCCAACTTGGTAGATCAGCCTTTAATCCTTTACACTTTAAAGTCTGATTGTTGTTAATATCCTGGCTAAGACTCTAGGTCCAAACCTGCAAAAATAAGATCAAATAAAAAACCACAAGCAACAAGAACAACACCAGAACAACGAGATAGCTCATGTTTCATCCTAAGTTTGCAATAGGAGTGAAGACTGGTGAGCTGCTATGAGATCTGGAAGACACTTACACACTTGGAAAGCTAACCGTTCCCCTTTCCTACTTCCAGTATCACCATAGTTCAACCACTGACAGGTAGACGTTAGGGAAAGGATCAGTAGGAAGCAGACAGAAACTCCTCTAAAAAAAACCACCTTGTTAAAGGCTCCTCAGGGCAATGTCTCATTAATGTGTAAACATTATTTGAACTCCTTTAGGCATCATCTACTGTATCATCACAGAAGAATGCATTTCAGGGTGCTAATTAGGTCTGTAAAATAGAGGAGAAAGGGCCCTCCCATTTTCTATTTGGAAAAAGCACATTATCATTGAACTATTTATTTTGAAACTGGACAGGGACAAAGGCAGATACACCTGCTCATCAGTGAGCACATGGTAAGTTAAGAAATGCATTATCTGCTTATATGCTTGGTTTATTTCAAAACATGAAGATACAAATGTTAAGAACCTGCTGGCCAGAGGCCAAATCACCACTCTCAACTGACATCTTGCTAATTATGGAAAAAATTCTATAAGGTAACTCAGGAAATACAGAGAATTGTAAAACTCTGAACCCACAAAGGCCAATCTATGATTGTAATGTGTTCACTGAATAGATTGCAATGTCTGGGTCAGTCTGAGTCCTAACAACAGACTGAGGCCTAATCTGTTACACTGTCATTCGACATCAGTTTACTTTTCTTAGTTTCCTCCACCAGAGAAAGTGCTGCTTTGTACCTCACCGTGGCCAAAAGCAGAGCTTCCAGATGCCGAGGTGCACAGCCCTGATGCTGACTGCACCCCGGCGGCCATGGCATTGTCCTGCTAAAGCTCACCTCGAAGCAGGTGAAGCTACACCTTAGCAAGCACTGCAAGCAGAAGACTAAGCATGAGAAGGCAGAGTCTGAACTTGTGAGTCTAGAGAAGTTAGCCAAACGATTATTTATTGTTCAAGTTTTTAATGAAAAATGTGAGAGAAAATAAATTGCAAATTCATTTAAGCTAATAAAAAAATAACCTGAATTTGAAAGAAAGAGCTTCCACTGATAAACTGCACAAAACCCCCTCCATCCTCTCAAAAGAGCAACAAAACCCTCAGCTACTTAATAGAAAACAAACATTTCTAATAAAATTTCCATTTTGGAAAGAGTCATTTTCCACCTATATTTCTCTCCTATGCGCTCTGCTAAATGCAGAAAGAGACTCTGTAAAACAAACTGATCAAACTGTGCTCAAGAGGGCCTTCTCTGGGCCCTTCTCCCCCAGCCCTTGGCTTCTGTAAACCACTCCTCAGTGATGTCCTTGGTCAACATCAATAGGGTGGTTCACTTTTTATTTCCAGTTTCTTCATAGGTTTACATATTTTTGCATTAACTGTATTTAAACTTTAAAGTTGTTCTTTCAATTGTGACAGTTAAAGATTTACTTTTATTTCAAAATGAAAGTCAAACAGAACAGATCATATACCCTCCAAAGACACTGTTTCAGGTTGCCTACAACTCAAGTCAGACATTGCTCGCTCAGTACTCAGAAGGCTTTCCTCTGGTGAACTTGTATGCAAGGGACCTCCTGGTCTGTTAAGTAAACACTGAGATTTCTCAGAAACAAGACAACAAATGTGTCATAGGAATATGATCCAAAAACCGCAAAGAACTAACTACAAGACATTTGGTAAGTTTAATACATTCAAGTCAGCAGATCCTGCTGA
>NW_009614205.1:0-2315 GCF_000690535.1 Cariama cristata | reverse complement strand
CTGCTGAAATTTACCTTAGAACGCCTCAAAGGAACTAGCCTGGGCAAACCTTGTAACTGCTAATGAGTATCGTCAGGAATTCATTCAAGCCAGAGACCTTGGATGTACATCAAATCTGTGGTTTTAAGATGGTAAAATGGTGAACCTCAGAAACTACAGGTACCCAGACAACAAAACAAATTACTAAATAAGTATTAGGTGAGTAATATAGAACATCATCATGAATCTGTCAGGACAGTGCAGTTTTCTTCTTTGACAAGTTAACTGGCCTTCTAAGTGTAAGGAAGATAGCAGATGTAACATACCGTAACTCTAATATGCCTTTTGACATTGTCCTATATGACACTGTCATAACAGAGGAACATAGCCCAGATGACAGTAGTGTAAATTTTGCTCAGATTGTTAATTAATAGTCCTCTGTCAAATTATAACTTGTCCTGGATACAGGTCATTTCTATGTATTCAGTCCTGATTTGGACAACGAAACAGAATAAACTGCAAAACTTCTAGATGATAACAGGCAGAAGAGTCTGCAAACACTTAAGAGGACAGGATAGGAGTTTAAAATAACCTTTATAAACTGGAAAAATGTTCCAAAAGCCAGGGCAAAGACACAGATGAATTATTACAGACAGGAAAGAAAAGTCAAATGCCCAAATAGAGAATTAGACACACAGCAGAATCCACCTGCTCAGTCTACAAGTGACTAAATGGGAAAATGTTCTAGCTATTGAAGATCATCATGCACTGGAACAGGCTACCTATGAATCCTTGGAGTTTGGGGGTAAGCGGATTTATAGTTGGCCAGACAGTATCTATACGACTCCTCAGCTTGTGGAAAAAGAGTAGATGCCATGCTCCCTTATGTCCATCCCAAGCCGAATCTCAGCAATTCCAGACACCTGCTGCTGACTGGAGCCACCTAGCTGAGTCTGAACCCTGTCCCAGGAACTCTCCTAAGTTGGAAACCTCCTGTCATTTCAATCTTACTCAGGTAACAGTGCTCATCAGATGGGATTGAGTCAACACAGTTTGAATTACCCATTCAATGTTATAGCTAAGTGATATGATACCACTTGCAAATATACTCGGGCTTTCTCTAATTGCCAATTCAAGTTGAGCACATCAGCAAAAATTCAGACAACATGTAGGCAGCACCATGTGTTCAACCATGATTTCATTCTGCAATGCTGTAAGCATGTATCCTAGTTGGCCTAAGCATACATGCCATAAAACTCTGTTGAAAAGTAGCACATTTTAAAAAAATAACAGACATAGTTGCCAGTGATACTAAAATCATAAACTGAGATCATCATGCTTTATCACGGTTGAGAGGGGTGCTTGGCCAGCCCAAAGTTCGACACTTGATATTTCTCTATGTTATTTTACAATAACAGTTGAGACAGTTAGACCTTATAAAAGCTAGCCTATTTCCTACATACGCTTGTGACACCCAGCTTTTATTTTCACTTAGATACGGTGCTGACAACTATTCCAAGCAGTGTCTTCTAAGGAACACATACCTTATTTGTAAACAAACATTATCGTAACATTAACTGCCAATAAGAAAATCTGATCACCCTAAACCTTTGAGATCTTTAATCAGAGTAATATTGCATTCATAATAGAGATGTTGCATGCCCTGCCTGCAACACAGCTCTGCAGAATTCCAGATGCCTGAACTCTCAAGGTCATTGACAGTGAGGGGAAAACGATGAGAGTGAGGTTTTAATAACATGAAAAGCAGAGAAATTAATCTACCAACTTCTTTTCTCTTTGCTGAATTTAACTGCATTTTTTTTCCCCCTCTTTTTCCTCCTTTCTCCTTTTGAAAGGCTAGGGAGCTACACTGTGGCAAGCTCTACTCTCTGCTCTTCTTGTCGTCACACCACGAAGTACTGCAACAATGTACCTCTTAACCTAACAGGCCTGTTAATCAAGAGAGCTATATGACTGCTTATTACAAAACTCCCTTTCCATTATGTTGCACTTTCAATGAATCTCTTAACTAGTAGCAGTCAAGAGCACCCCCCCCCCTGCTGGCATCAGAATGAATTTTACCAATTCAATTTGCTGGCTGCTCAAAACTAAAAATGCCAGCTGATTGCTAGTTCAGACAGCCCTGTGTTCAGCCACTTGTGCATACTTGAAATTATCTGAATGCAGTTTGAAGACTACAGCAGAAATTTTGTAATTAGAATTCTGCAATGTAGATGGTAATTTTTCCCCCTCAGTAACACACGAAGATCAGATAAACAGGAAGCAAATTGAGGAATTTTGCAACATGAATAGTGATCTGCCTCAAACGGGGGTGG
>NW_009614204.1:0-29321 GCF_000690535.1 Cariama cristata | reverse complement strand
TGCTCTCGTCCACGCTTCAGCTGCAGTGGGCCGCCTTGTCCTTAGGGGTGCTTAGGGTGTCACAGGGCGAAGGCAGGGGTGCTACCGTGTCACCACAAACTTTTATGGGACCAGATGACTGCTAATCCAAAGCTAGTGCTTGTTCTCGCATTGGTGGTGGGGCCTTGGCGTGGGTATACATAATTACTCAAAGCAGTGAGGAATTACAACTCAACAGTTTAGTTGCTTTGAAATAAAATAGGAAAAGATGTGCAAACTGAAATGAGGGAGCACCAAGCTTGTCTGTCTTCGCAGATCCCCTTTGGAAGAGAGCAGTTATGGGGGCAGAGCTTATTCTGCATCACCTACTGCAGCCTGAGCCGGGGTGCCCATGCTGTGTTGTGTGGTGCGGGAGGGGGAAGGAAGAGAGAGCATGGCCAGTGAGGCTGGTTTTTTGGAAGCCTCTGAAACAGAAGTAAAAATTTCTTTGATCCTCTAAGCAACTCTGAGCAGGTGCAGAAATCCTTTTTGGAAGGTAGGGGGATTTTAAAAGTCAAGGATATGTCCTCAGAGGTACTCTGTGCAAAAAGAGAGAAAGGGGAAAAAAAAAAAAGAGGTTGTATGCTTGCACAGAGCTCTCTGTGTTCAGCATTTTGACTTGTAATTTCTTCTTTGACACCAGGGGTGCCTGTGTTGGAAACAGCTTTGCTAGGACATCCAGACAGAATGGGATGAACCTCTGCTGGCCATGTAGCATTCCAGGACTGCTTCTGATCTGTTCGCTTTCCCTTGCTGGCATCTTGTGGTGGTACTGGTAGTTCTCCCAAAACCAACCCGGCTGGACATGAGAAATGTGCAGTACTTGTAGCTAGTTCTCTATCATTGGTTTTATAGACCTTTTATATCAATCTCCATGTACTGCAGTGAAGTGTACAACAGCAACAAGAAAGTACCTTAAATTTCCCAAGTTTTAGGCAAGCACCTGAAAGGTTCCTTTTACCCCAGACATGTTTGCAGGTTCTCATTGTGCGAGGGGAAGAGCAGATGGAAGTCCGTGCCTGTGGGATGACAGGCCTGCTGGAAGTCCAGAGATCGACTGGGACTTCATGCTTTGCAGTCAGGTGGTGGTGTACAACTATAGGGCTTGCGCTTTGAAAAAGAGTTTAATGGAGTAGGAAAAACTTTAGAAGTTGCCCCATGTTCTGTTTTTCAGGCTTTCATAGCAGTATAATTCACAGCAGTGGAAATACCCTTTTAAAGTCTCTTACCTGTGCTGTATGTGATCATGACAAATACCACTATATCCTTGTTATTTACTAGTCCGAAAGCATTAGGATTTTTTTAGTAAAAATTTCAGCTGAAGTGATGTCTGCAGTGGCTTAAATTGAGTAAACAGAGGCTGTCACTTTTCTGTGAGTTAATACTGTTTTACGTAAAATCAAGAAAGAATGAAAACACCCTTCGTTAGCTATAAAGCTAACTTTAAGGATAGCTTTAAGAATTGTTCTTCCTTTCTACAAAGCGTATAACGTCTGACAGACAGCTGTGTGAGTGCTGCTCTGGCACTGCTTCATTTTAACTGCTGTCTTACACAGGGTGTTCTGAGATGTTTCCAGCGGGAGAACTGGAAAAACAGTGCTTGAGGAGAGCTGACCTGGGAGCAGTGGCAATCACCACCGTGCAGGTTGCTCTGAGTGTGCCTGCTCTGCTCTCCAAATCCCAGGCGTTGGCTGCTTGTTGTCAATTAAGGTAGAAAGTAGGGCATTGCAGGTTACTGGTCAAGGGTCCTTCTTGGTATTATTTTATGTGTATTTTGCTCCAGAAGTGCAATTTTGCCATTCTAAGGAAGCACCCTCTCATTTGTTGCCAATGGTACAGAAGAAAAGCTAAATTTATTGCCTGGCAGAAACAGGATCAAACTCACAGGAGAAAAGAAGTCATGTTTTCATTGAATTATAAAACTACGGTAATGAGTGTGTAGGCTGAAGACACATTCTTCTCCCATTGTTCAAAGCTTGTCTTCTCGCTTTGGGGTTGTGACTTTGACAAGTATGAGCTTGATGAACATTAAACGCTCTAGTAGTACATTCATGGGAAAGAGGAGCATCTGGATTGTGTGTGAATATTGTTGTTTTTATAATGCATCCCTTATGTAATGGTAGTCTGGATGTTACAAGAATAAAAAACTATTTATGACAGAAGTATGAAGATCAGAGCAGTTGCAAAATATTCTTGTTTTCCATATCTCTCAGTGAATTATCTGTATTAACATAGGATTATCAAAGCCCAAATTGTTGTTCTGGATGTTCCAGGTGTTACTGTAACTACTGACCTTCAGAGTCACAAGTTCCCATGCTCGCCAAATTTCGTTAAGCTGTGGCTGGTACTTCAGTTGCAGAGTTAGCAGCACTTGAGTATGTTTCTCATTTACTTCATCTGTGTTTTTTTTTGTTTGTTTGGTTTGGTTTGTGTTTTTTTTTTATTGCTGGCTCAGCTTGCTGGTGAGAGTGAGGGCTTTTAAGGATGGATAGGAGGATTTGCTTTCTTTTTTAGGTCTGTCCAAGCAAGAGAGAATTAAATCCTGTGTTTTTCATGTTTAAACAGCTATTCCACTGTAGAAAGTGTTTTGAGTTTAAAAAGCCTTATACTCCATACTTTATGCAGTTGAGCATAGCACTTTCCATATCTTTTTTTCTGCTTTGGGGGGTGGGGTTATTAAATTAATAACTGTACAGGGTAAGAGTACTTATCTTTTCTAACTATTAACCCATCCTTGAGCTTGCATGTTCAGTAAGTAGCAGGTGTATTTTTATTTGCTTACAGCATTTGCTCCCTTGATTTATCAAAGACGTTCTAGCTATACAGCAGTTGAACTTTTATGCACTCTGTTGTTCAGGCATCGAATCCACTTCAGTGGAAAGTTACAAAACATGGGCTATGGTTAAATTTTTAAAAGACTGGATAACTTTTGGCCCATTAAGAACATGAGAAGGAGGGCAAGCTGGAACGCCATGGAAAGGTTATCCAGTGTATTTGTTCAGAGAAGTAAAAGAAATTTAAGTCCTGCTACATTTCATATATTTATAATTTATTCTCAGTAATAATTACTTATTTGTCACAGACTCGCTGTGGCTATGACAAGTTCTCATCTCCTTTGGAGCACTGGATGCTGTCAACATCCTAAGTCCGGATGCCTTTTTACATCATGACTTGACATGTGGCAATTGCCATTACAATCACAGCTTTAAAACATGAGCTGAAAACTTGCTCCAGGGCATCCACACCGTTATGATTCCAAGGAGTAAACGATGGGTTTATCATTACCTGCTGGTGCCTGACAGTATTGTGGTTGGCTTACTAAGCACGTACTTTAGGGAAAATGACAAAACCACTAAGTCTTCTTCACAGCTCTGACTTGGAGCGTAGTGGGAGAAGAGTAAAAGAAATCTTTACCTTTGGATTTAAGCATAAAATGAAGGGGGTAAGCACAGACATGTAAATCCCAAGATTTTCAGGGGTGGCTGCACAGTATGCAGCTGTTTCTCTGACTAAATGCAGTCATGTCGCACACTCTCTTGTAGCAGTGAAAATAACTACACACTTTCCTTAACTTCTTTCTCCTCTGTCACCCCATAGCTTAGAATCAGAAGGGCCACTGATTGATTTAGTTGGACTCCTGAGGAAGCCTAAGCATCACCTGCATTTTAGTCCTGTAACTTGGCTCTCTTCAAAAGCTGATCTTGCCTTGCATGGAAAGAATTCATCGCCTTTCTTGGAAGTTCCAGCTGGAGTCCAGCAGTACCACCATTAAAACTGATCCATGTTCCTTACTGTGTCAGTGAACAGGTTTGCCTGTGAGGATTTTACATTTACTTCAGGTAACAAATCACAAAGCCTGATGCTGCTTGGTATTGTGATTTGCCTGGGATCCTACCTGATATCTAGTGAATTCCCACTGGCAATGCCTGAAATTGTTGATGGTGATGACTCCTAACAGATGCCGCTTTATAAAGATCTCTAAAGTAGTTAACATTTAGTTCATTTATTGACTTATTGGTGCAGGACGATTGTGATACTGTAAGAAACTGTAAGGAAATATGTGAATGTCTTCAGTATAGATAGAGAGAAAACACATTTTCAATACCCAAAGAATGAAATCGCAGTTGCTTCTTTTTTTCTCCTGATTGAAAGAAGACGGCTTCTTTAAAGATAATGCCTTGTTTGTTCATTTATCAGATATTTAAATCCTGTAGTCAAATTTGAATCATTCAGTCTCTTGAACTACTACATTAATTTATAAATTTTGCTTGTTTTATTGCAAGATAGCTGTGTTATGCAGAAGAAAATATTGTTTGAAAATCATCGTTTATGAGGTAGTGAAGTTAAAATATGTCAGTAAAGAGTGCTAAATAGATTATATCGACTACAGGAAGTGTGTATAAACCTTTGGAAAGTTAGCATTTGCTATCTACGGTAAATATCTGTGCTTAGATGATATGCAATTAGATAAACTGTTTGAGTATAATGAAACACTGAGGCTATTTGCTTTTGGAATGCCCTATGTAAAGCATGCTGTATCATTTATGAGAGAAAATGTCCCTTTTATAATTCCTGTAAAACTTCAAGATTAGGAGTATGTTGTGCTGTTGGTTTTTTCTTTATTTTCCAGAAATCGATTTTGCCCCCTCGCTTCCAGAAAATTCTTAAAGGGGTTAAGTAAAGTGGAAGAGAGAGATAACGCAGTTAGATTCTGGGAGTGGAAAGTTAAAAGGACCAATCTTCTATATTTTTTTTTTTTTTTTAATTCCTGGCAACCAACAACTTGTAATACCAGTGTGAACTCACAGGTGATTTTAATTCTTCCTATTTCCATTACTTGTCAGAAAGGTAGGTAGTACAGAAATTGCTGCCATTAGGTTTCAGCATTTGCATTTTCTTTTGGAAATTGAAATCAGAGACCATTATACTCAACTCGACTTTCTGTATAATTTTGGTTTCAGGGTTTGAGCCTTTTTTTTGTTGTTATTGGTTGCTTTTTTCTATTAAGTTTGTATGTAAGCTACAACACAGTTTATAGATGCATTTTTCAAATGATGAAGAAGCTGCCCACTCCAACTAAGTTGTTTCAGTAGTAACTAACCTGAGATTAGAAACTTGTTTGGATGACCAATTCTTTTCTGTGAAATTGAAGAACTCTTTTCACTTTGCTATATCTAATTACTTAGGCCCTACTTCAATAAATAGCTTGTACTAAAATTTATTGTTATAAGGCATAATCTTCAGATCTTTGCATCAAATCTTTGGTATTTTGGATATTCCTCTTGGCATATGGATGCTGGGTTTGGAATCCATATTTTAATGGTATTTAATGATAGTCTTTAGAACGCCATAGGTACAGGTGATGCCGCTCCTCCATTCCTTGCTTCCAGACCTTGCAGAAAATGTTAGCTGCAGTATGCTTTTTTTATCCCCCCCTTCTTCCCCCCCTTTTCCTCACCCTGTTTGTACTTCTTCTTGCCATCTGGAATATCAGGACATATGTTGGCATAATCAGATTATTTCATACCTGGCTGATGCAGGGTAGATGAACAGCATGAAAATAGCCTGCAGTAAGTGCAATCAAATACCAATTGAGTTGCTGTCAGCATCAGAAAGTGGATGTTCAGCAACCTAGCTGCTTATGCTGTGCTGTGGAAAAGCAACAGCTTGGAAGGTGAAATGAAGCTGAGTATCAAAGGTTAATACAGTCTGGCATTGGAACTGGAAACCTGAAGGGTGTTTTTGAGTTAATATGGCTTTGAAGTAATTTCATTGTATTCCTATTTTTTCCTACTGTAAGCAATGAGAAAATCTACTGTTTAAGCCGCAGTAAGCCAGGGAGAGAAGTTGCAGCCTCTGAAGAAATACCAGAACTTACTCTGTTTACTTTATTAATTGTAAATGACTGCCTTGGTAAGGGGAAGTCGGAAAAGGCAGCTTACTGAAGAGAATGAGTGAGCATGCGAAATAGAGATAGGTTTTAAAAAAATAAATCGCATGATGACTACAAATTGTTGCAGTGATATTTATGGATTCTTGCAAAATAACACTGAACACTGTCGGTGTGTTCCCTTCTGTCTGTACATCCCATCCCAGCAGCGCTGCTCTGGACTGAGAGCAAGCACATAAGAGTGTTGGATTTGCATTGCTGGTGTAGAACTTCACGTCATGAAGGTGGGTAATGAACAGTACAACAAAGCAGGTAGACATTTGAAGTAAGCCACAGAGGATAGCCACGTGGATTTAAAATCAAAAGATCCCGTGAGCAAACCTCCTATATTTGACAAAAAGCCAGCTCCAAAGTAGGTGATTAAAGAGAAAGAAAGACCTGTTACTTTGCAGCTTAGTTGTTGAAGTAGTGCTTCCAAGCAGCTCAAGGAGATGAAATCCTAGTGTTATGGAAGAATTCAAGTAAACAAAGACTCTCCTATGCAAATGTTGAAAAATAACTGGACATTGAGTATGAACAGATGATGCTTGTAATGTAATGCACAAATAGGCTTAAGAGGAATGGGGAAAATGCAGTTCATAAACCACCTCCTTAAGGAATTAGTTGATGAGAGTATACAGGATGTGGCTTTGATGGGATGCTGTAAAATTACCCAGAAGTTAAAATTCTGCCTATAATTACAAATAAAGAAGGACAAAAAGAATGGATTTTTCTAATTAGAAAAGTAGTCCATGTAGTCTGATTTGTCTGACTTGGCCAGTGATAAAGCAAGGACTTTTGTGAAACTGGTGAGAGCAAAATTTTGCACTTGTGCAGAGGAAGGTGCCCTAATATGTTAGTGACCAGCTATGGTGTAACTGTTGTGGGGCTGGTCAGGGCAATTGAAGCCTATGTGTGCACCCAAGGCCCCAACAGATGCATCCTTTGATCTGGGGATGGTTTTTGTTTGTGTCAGGTTTGTAATGTAATTGCAGATACTTCCGGACTGATATTTTGTGACAAACTTTCTCAGTTTATGAAGAATTTGCAATATATATATGGGTTTCTGGAAAGCTCTGCAAGCCTGCTCTGCAACGTGAGCGTGGTGCTTTTTTGAGCATTTGCAAGCGGGACACAATATAAATCCAGAGGTACAGCAGGTCCTGTCTCTGGGTTAAAGAACCAGTTGAGCTGGACACTGCTGTTAGTTTGAGGTACCTCTCTGTAATGTATTTCTTCCTTGCCTGAAAGGAAATTCTTTTGGGATGCTAGTGAACCTAATTTAAAAGCTTTCTCGTTTAGGAAATTTTATTTCGTGTATGAAACAGAGCAGCATGGCTCTTCTGATTCCATAATGACCCTGCCTTTCGGATAGCAGGGTCTGTTTCTCTTACATGCTGTCCCCATGAAGAAGGGGATGGGTCTCACTTCTCATCTAGGGGTAAAAAACCACTGTCTGTCTTAGCTTTTTCTGCAGACCTTAGAGGCTTTCCAAAATCCTAGTGGAGCTGCTGTAATTACAGCTGGTTTTTACATTTTTTAATGTAGTTTCCTGACCAACCAAGTAAATTGTGGCTAGTTGACTGTGTTGTAATGTTACAGGGTGTGTAATGTCAGAGCCCAGGAGTAGGGGAAATGCAGGAAGTGAATGTTTATATCGTGATCTTTGTGTATCTACTGGTTCAGAAATGAATCACTTTCTTTTTTTATCAGTGCCCAAGGTACTGCTGTAGAGGTGGAAAGCTTTTGGGAGTCAGAGCAGTGAGTTAATGTTTTGCACTTGGCTATCTTTTGGGTTTGCACCAGGTTACAGAGTGATTTTTTTTTACATTTGTTTTTTAATCTTTATTCCTAGTGACATCACTATTCTGGCAGTAACAGGGACTAATTCTGGGCTTCTTTCCAGACTGATGTCTTTGATCAGCTAATCGCCTTGATAGAATAGGGACATTCCCAGCAGAACAGAAGGTACTCAGGATTCTTCTAGATACTTACATTTTTACGTGTAGTTCATGCTAGCAAAAATTTGGGCTAGGGTCTTGGAAAGGCATCATATGAACCCAGTGTTTTGAAAGAGTGACTAAAATGAGGTGATGCATAAGAACTAAATAATTGTTCAAAATCCTTAGGAAACAGGAAGGTACCTGGGGAAAGAGAAGACAATGACTAAGGGGTCCTATTTTTATTTAAGTTGATCAACTTCTTCAGAAAGAAACAGAAATTTGGGATTGAGGTGTGAGTCTTTCCTCCCCACCATGTTGCTTCTTTCTTTCTTCAAGCAGTAGATTGGTAGTGAGTCCATTTTATGCCCATACTTGGGATAAGAGGAGTAGTTTACATCACTATATATTCCCTCACATTTCTCTAGGTCATCTTTATTTTTGTTTATTATTGTAGCTTTTTTATTAAAGAATAATGCAGCTTGCAGTTTCTGTGTTCACAACAAATTCTACTTTTTTGTGGGCTTTTTTTTGTCGCTCCCTTGAAGAGATCAGTGTTAGCTGACTTCTATTTGGACAAAAGACATACCACTGTAACCAGTAGTCTTCTTTTATGGCTAAGTTGAGGTTTCAGGGATGGGTTTTTTTGTAGGCTGTTGCCGTATTTACCAGCTTCCTTTAACAGTCCTCTTACAGCACTCTTTAATTTAACAGAGCCTTCAGGCAAGAGAAGGGCTTGGTTGGTTTGCTTGTTATGAGTGTGTGACTCGAGTAACAGCAGGCTGTGTGAAATAGGTTGGTGTCAAATCTCCTCGAAGTGCAGAAAATTCCACGGGGCGTAATCTGCGTGTGGCATCCTGGTGGAAATTTTTACTTTAATAACTGACTGTGAACATCTGCTAAGTCTTCTGGCTGAAAGTAAACCTTCCAGTGTGAAGTTCAGGACACATCAGTGAGATGGTGAAACTTGCACTGTTCTTGCTGTATTGAGAATTTGCAGTGGACAAGCAGAAGACCTTGTTCTTGGGCTAAAAGCTCTTCAAGGACTAAACGTAATTTGAACTTTGAAAAGAAAAATTTTTAATCTTCTTCTAAAAATCTTCAAGTGTATGTCTTCAGCAACATACTGTTGAAAGCTTTTGTACTCTTAAGACCTCCATCAGTAGCTCTTGAAGATCAGTATTTTGGGGGAGAGTAGTCAGAAAGCTCAACAACAGGTGATTTTTTAAAATTTTTGTTTCTTTTTATGCATTTTTTTTCCTAACCCTAGAGAAACATGTGGACTTGTGCTGAGTCTTTGCCATGTTGTCCATTATAATAAATGAGTCATAAAATGAATTACCACAGTTTTCTGTATACTCTGGGTTGCTTTTCCTTGCATTCTTGAATATTAACATAGAGGCTGTAGTGCAGTGTATTACTGTTTTCAAAATTATGGTTTTAACTAATGGAAAAATGTGAGAAGCCCTGAATTTGCACTGGGTCTCACTGGAAGTAATAATCTGAAAACCTGGAGATTTTTGGTAGTTTTTACCCTACACTGTTGTCTTCATCTGCTACTTAATTTGGAAATTCGGTCTCACAGTAAGTACACCGCTTGATTGGTGTGGAGTTGGGGGGGCAGAAGGGATTTACTACAAACTGTAAGAACTCAGTGGAGGTGGGTGTATCGTCAGTAAGGTTTTTTTAGAGTTTAAGGCTGAAGGATAAGATAGATAACTCTAGCAATCCTGTAGACTTGAGACTGTTGTCTTTCATCTGGTTACTTTGCAAGTGGACTACACTAGGGCTGTGGTCAACACTTTCTACTGCTGTTGGCCGTAGTGCTGAATCAGACTGACATCAGGATAGAGCAGCTGCCTGCAACAGAAGCATTGTTCTTCCTGTGGCCTAGTTGTGGTTTTTCACCGTGTTTTGGAAAATCTAAGTAAAGGAGTGGTGGTGTACAGAGTAACATTAAAAGCATTGTATTATTTTGTTAAAAGGGTATATTTAAGTATATTTTTAAAACCTCTTTTATTTTCCTCTGTGCATTCTACTACATGCCAATCACAGACAGCAACATTCAGCACTGGTGAGGCCACACCGGGAGTCCTGAGTCCAGTTCTGGACTCCCCAGTATGAGAGAGACACAGACTGGAGAGACTGCAGTGAAGGGCCACAAGGATGATGGAGGGACTGTAGTATCTTTCCTATGCGGAGAGGTTGAGAGAACTGGGAGTGTTCAGCCTGGCAAAGAGAAGACCCGGGGGATCTTATCAATGTATATAAATATGTGAAGGGAGGGTGCAAGCTGGATGGAGCTAGGCTCTTCTCAGTGGTGCCCAGTGACAGGTCAAGAGGCAGTGGGCACAAACGGAAACACAGGAGGTTCCCTTTGAACATCAGGAAACACTTTGTCACTGTGAGGGTGACCGAGCGCTGGCACAGGTTGCGCAGGGAGGCTGTGGAGTCTCCATCCTTGGAGATATTCAAAAGCCGTCTGGACATGGTCCTGGTCAACCAGCTGTAGGTGGCCCTGCTTGAGCAGGGGGGGCTGGACCAGCTGAGATCCAGAGGTCCCTTCCAACCAACCTCAGCCATTCTGTGATTCTATAATAAATAGCCTATTTATGCTCCTTGTTAAATGTCAGAACAATTTTGGATTTTGCCACCTTGGCAAAAGTGGAATCTTGTAACCGTTTCCATAGATGTGAGAAGGATTTATCCCTGTATTTTTCTGAAAGGGCTGCCTCATTCTGATTCTCATGCTAAAGAAGTTGGGGAAGATAATTTGTTCTCTGTCTTTCTCTGTCAGAAAGGAGACCTGACACTTGTTTATCGAGTACACTGTAGGCTAATACTGATGTTGCAAGAGGAGGAACACTTGGTATTGGCCACATAAGTCAACTGAGGTCTTCAGATCTTTCCCATAACTGTCTGTCCTGGAGCAAATGGGGTGTCTCTTGTCCATCATGCAGAAACTGTTTGAATGGCCTTGAGGTTATTTGCCTCACGTCTGCTTTTTACCTGTGATCGGCAGCAAGAGCTGAGGCAGGAGAAGAAATGTTTCGATGGAGCAGATTCATTGCATCGAACCAGGCATAAGCTCTTCTGCTGGTTGGAGCAATTGATCTTTGAGACGTTTTGTCAGGAGCTGTAGGGATGTTGTGGCAGTGATTTGGGCCCTGATGCTATTTGACCGTTCAGTCCAAGCGACAGACTTGTCTGACAAATACTTTCTGTTTTTAATTGTACCTTTAACGTATATTGAGGACTTAACAGCTCACATATTACAGATGTTCAGTACTCACTCCAAGAGTTTAAAAACAGCTGTTAGGCATCAAAGATGCTACTCTAAGGATAGAGACTTAATCTTTGAATGAGTCACACAAACACTGTGCTAACAGGCTAAGTAATGAAGGAAAAACACTATTCGTCCCGTTTGTTATATGCCGTTGTGGCATGGAGCCTGTGAAAAAGGTTTTTGCAACAGTTCTATCTTTGAAGAAACTCTCCAAGTCTCCTTTTCTAGGGTTCAGCCTGCCCCTTCACCCTCTCTAAAACTAATCAACAAACTTCTTACAAGCTAGTGTACACAAAATTTATTTGGAACATGCCCGAGCAAGAAATGCAAAGCTAGTTGATGAGTGTTCATAATCACTGTTGTGGTTGTGCATAAATAAATGCCCTCATTGTAAAGCATCCCAGTTTTGGTTTCTCACATGTAGGCCTTCCAGAAAATAATACACTTCACCTAGTCTACCAAATACTCTTTTAAAAACTGTGTTGGTGAAATCAGGGAATAATTAAGCACCAGAAAATAAAAAACAGTTATGAGCTTTCACAGGCAATTGACATAAACACACACCTTGCCACGAGTGTAAGAGTATTTTTTCCAAATAACAGTATTTTTTCGAAAACATCCCTGACCTCTTGGTTCTGATCGTGTTGACCAACTGAGAAAGTACTTGTAGGAAACAAACCTGAGAGCCAAAATCCACTTTTTTCTCCTGGAAACTAAGTATCATGGATTCAGTGGAGAAATTAAGCGGCAGACTGCAAGTTCCCTAACTGCCTTGTTCCCACTAGGCCATGCCTGTTTCAGAGGTGGTGTTTCTCTTTTGCTCCATCTCATGAACAACTTTTGTGCTTTCTACCATACGTACATCTGCTCTGTGGAGCACAACTGGACCTCCTTGACCTGTGTTTCAGACTTGAAGAAGGATCTAGATGCATAAAAGCTAGTCTTACCGTTCCCTGACAGTATTATTTGATCTAACAAAATATTGCGTTTTCCAACAAATGTAAAGTAGCTCTATCACAACTTATTTTCAAAGCACTTTCATAAAATACTTAGCTTTTAAAAATCTACCCGCTAAGGAAACTGAGCTCTTAGACAATATTTTCCTTTTTTGAACCTACACACTGTGACAGTGTGCTTTTTGCTTATATTTCCAAACATGGGTAAGATAAGTTCTAGTAATAACACATTATTTACCCATTTTTCCATTTGAATGATTGTCTTTTAAATTACTGACCTTTAATATTTGTCAGGATGGCAGTTGAACAGCAGTTAGTTTTTTCTTCCTGTAAATGGGTAGCCACGCTAGTTACAAAAAATGTCTTTTATTGTGTATTACCATTTTATTTACAACTTTGTCAATATTTTAATAGTTGAATTAAGTTCTGTTTTTTCCTAAATATTTAAAGAAATGCTAATTTTCCTTAAATATAAGGAAATACTGTAAAGAGAGCATTGCCTTAAGGCCAAGAAGAGTTGTGCTGGCTGTCTGGATGCCTGGGAGTAGCATGCTATAGTGCATAAACGGCTTTAGGAAATAAGAAATGCTTTCCCGTTTGTAAAATGGGGGTTACTTAATTCTTAGGTACTAAAAAAGTGCAGTAGACTGTGTCATTGTTGAGTGATGCAGGAGAAGAGAAAGGAAGAAAGAGGTAGAAGAATTAAATTAATATGTAAAGAAATTACTCTTTTGGTCTGCTGATCAGTTTATTAATAATTTGTATTTAAATAGGTGGTTGAATCCCTTATTTATTATTGGCCATAAACGGAAGCTTGAAGAAGATGATATGTATAAAGTGCTGCCAGAAGATTCCTCAGAGAAGCTTGGAGAGGAATTGCAGTGGTAAGGAGAAAAAAAAATTGTTCTCTTTCATTGTATTTCTGCTGGTGAAGGTGAGAGTCGTATTCTTATTCTGAAATTAAAAGAAGTTGTTGTAAAGTTTAACAAGGTCTACTGTTTAAAATGCTGAAGAACTACGCGTAATATTTAGAACTTGTTTATCATGGAAACATTTTAATTTTTTCAAGTTGCGCATAATGAAAATACGTTAGAGATTAAAGTATTTCCATTATGTCATTTATAATTAATTTGACACTTTGCACAATGCTTGGAAAAGAAGACTTTTCATCAACTGTTACTGCAGTAATCCTTAATAAATTAATGTGAGTCTTCTGGCCTGTGGTAGAATAGCTGTAGAAGCTTTTTCAATTTCTCTGTATAAAAGTAAGGAAAAAGGTTTAGTTTTTTTTCTTTGTTGTTTTTGTTTTTGAGCACAAACTGAATTAAGTCACAGCTGTGTACCCTTTAGATATGTGCGTATATAAATATATGTATGTTGAAAATATGCCACTCTATGGTAGAGTGGATAAAATGCCTTCAACATCTAAAAGCTTGCAGCTTGGAGGTGTTTTTATTTTGTTATAAATACTCTTTCATGGACTGTGTACTAATTCATGTTATGGACCCAGGAGGGTCTATCTTTTAATAGTGAAATATCTTCCAAGAATGTTTATGTAAATTGTCTTGAACCTTGCAATAGAGAAGGTTTTTGTCTTCAAATAATCTTTTGCTAAGTATAATTAGAGGAAGAGGCATCTACTAGCAGAAGGTGGCCTCTGTATTAAGAAAGTGCGGCATTACTATTTCTTGTCTTTACACTGAAGGCAGAGCAAATCAACTTTCCTAATAGTTTGGTTGGGATGAGAGACTCCTCAGGAAGTAAAAAGAATCCAGAAACGAAAGATTATGACCAGGTCTTATATCATGCTGCTCTGGTTGAGTTAACTGAAGAAAGAGAGCCAGTGATAAGCTCATAGGAGTGCAACTTTTAGCATCTTTGTAGCTGGAGAGCTTTGCCAAATTCTGTGGTTGTGTCTTAAAGCAGTTCAGGGAGTTTACTGTGGAGGAAGATGGACTCTTTCCAATGATTCTTACAGTAAAAGCACACGCTTTCCATGAGTCAGGAAATGGTAGAAAATACAGCATGCAAAAAAAAGAGTGGTTTTTATTTCTTTAGTGTACTTGTCTGAGAAGCAGAGAATATAATTCATAGTCACCTAAGGAAGTAGCCTTTTCTCTTGGGCCAACAAACCCCACGAAATCTACGCAGTTTCAATTCTGATTCCAAAGCATTTAGGCAATAACTCTGTAATCCTTGTAGCAAAAAAAAAAAAGGGTAAAAATAAAAAAAATTTTCTTGTTCAGACTATGTGCTTCAAACTTGTGTTCTTTGTTGCAAAATAATTTGGCTTTCAAGCCTTAGACTCATTTCAGCCCTCAAACTAGCAAGGTCAGAGGGTCTGGCAGAAAATATTTAGCCTCCAGAAGCACGGGGGAGTATACTGACAACAGCATGCTTTAAGAAGTCTTCTTAAATTCTGATGCTTTCTTGTTAAAATCATGCTGTTTATTAGTGTCTTTGATTTTAATGTGAACAGCTTGTGTTCTACTTGTGGGCACACATGTGGTAATGCAAAGGTCTTTGCCACTCTGCTGCTGTAATCCTTGCCTTCAGAGACGTGTGGAGTGTTAAGTGATAAAACAGGTCCCTCTGCTCTGATGCCATGTCTGCTCGTCATCGTCCAAGTACGTGTTGAAAAAAAGAAAGGACCAGGCATGAGAAAGGGTTGTGCCTCACAACCTTTCTGGGGAAATGCAGAACTTGTAGGAAGATAAAGACACGCCGTGCACTGCCTCGCTTTAGTCCGTAGTCAGAGGATCATATGATAATAGGCTCTTAACTAAGGTGAGTGGCTGTTTGAGCTGAGAGGAGAAGAAAGAAAGAAAGGGTTCCTCATTGGCAAATATGTCAAAGGCAAAATTAGTCAACAGTGGTGAATTGTTTGTGATTATACAAGAGCAAATAGGCCTGTAATACTAAGTACTACATGTTTATGTGAATGAGAAAACATGACTATCTATATTGTTTGTTTGTTTTGACTTTTTTCTTGTTGTATAAAAGTGATGGTGGCAATCTGACTGTAAGTCTGAAAGTATTTTATTCCACATAATTGCCTTGTGATTTTACTTCTGTCCTCCAGCATGTTTGTGTTTTCTTTATCAGGTATTGGGATAAAGAGGTGCAAAAAGCAAAAAAGAGAGGAAAAACGCCACATTTAACAAAAGCTATTATTCTTTGTTACTGGAAATCCTATTTAGTTTTTGGAATTTTCACAATGATTGAGGTAAGTGGTGTAAAATATCATACGACACACTTCTTTGCTGACAGCAATGTGAAACTTGGCCCCTTAGATTGTGTGATACATACTGGTGACTCCATGCTGGGCTGTTCAGAGAACCTGTAATCTTCGCGTACTCTCTCAGAAAAGTGAAACAGAGCTATAGCCCTATAGAGACTGAAAAATTGAATTGTAACTGTGGGATTATGGATGTTGGACAGAGAGCTGATTTCAGTGCAATATTTTTGAGACATTACAAGCCATTGACTTGCTTTGTAAGGCTTAGCTGTATTTTATGTATCTGAGTGGGGTGCCCAATAGAAAAAGGTTTTTTTGTTGTATGTAAGTGGCTGTAAAGGACACACTGTCATCTTTAAAAATGGAAGTGTAATACGTGTTCATGCGATTTTTATAACAACGAAGTTTTTACTGGTAATTGAGAAAGTTCTTTTTAAAGATTCAGCTAAATTTTAATGTGGAACATAGTTCTTTTGGATTATATATTGATAAAAATTGGCTTCACATTTTAGACCACAATAAAGACAAAATAATACGGGATGTGACTTGTGGCAGTACTTGGGCTCTTGTTTGTCTGGTTGCAAACTCGGGTAGCATGGTATGATACGAAATTGTTAATACTTTTTTCCCTTCTTTTTCTTTCAGGAAACCCTCAAAATAGTTCAGCCAATATTTTTGGGTAAAATTATTAATTATTTTGAAAACGATGATTCCTCATATGAGGTAGCTTTGAATTTTGCATATTGCTACGCAGCTGCTCTGTCTGTGTGCACACTTATTCTAGCTATAATGCACCACTTATACTTCTATCATGTACAGCGGGCTGGCATGAAGCTGAGGGTAGCTATGTGTCATATGATTTATCGGAAGGTAAGCAAAGCTGTTTTCAGGTATATTTGACATTTGACAGCTATGTCATTAGGGGAGTTTAAAAATACAGTTGTTTGTTATGTTCATACTTGCCATTCCATTGAAGTTACTCATTTGTAGAAATGTCGTGCATGCTAATATATATCAGACCTTAAAGGTATATACATGCTTTTGTTCTCTTTTTGGTGATATGCTGTCCAAATGACAGCTTTGGTCCTCCTAGTGAAGGTGGTGAATTAAATAGCTGTAAAGCCTAGGAGGAGCTGCTGGTTTTCACCTGTTCGTGCTGTCGGAGAGGAGCCCCCCGTTGCTGGTAGAAGGGCTGTGCGCGGGAGCAGTAAGAGGCAGTCAGCATACAGTGGGAGAGGGGCAGAACTCCCAGGGAATGCTGGCAGTTACTCAGCCCTGTGATTTCATCCCAGGGCAACACGTTATGCTTGGCTGTCACCATCTGCTTCAGCGCTCTCAGTTGCCTGGGTATTGCTTCACTGTCCAATTTCTCCCCCTGCCCCTGTTGTGGTTAATGGTGGGATTTATTTATATTTTATTCCAGCGGCTCTGTAGAAGTAGTGAGTTGCCTCCTTTGGGAGCCAGAGCGGCTGCCCCCCGCCCCCCGTCTCTCGGGGCATCCGTCAGCTTAGTTCAGGGAGAGGCAGCAGTACTGCGGTACTGCCGCTGCCCCCTCCAGCCTGGTGAGGATGCTCGGCATCTTCACAGGGAGGTCCCTTTAGTATCCCTCCTTCTTGCGGGGGAAGAAAGAGAGGAGTGGGCAGAGGAGGGACAGTTCAGAATCAAGCTGAATCCTAAAGGTAGGGTAGAGCCGTTTTCTGATATCAATTACTGGTTTTACTGTGGGAGCGCTGGAGTCCTTCATTAAAGCCAATGAAGTGTGAGAAGGGATGTACGTTCAGTAAGCTGTGGTGTCTTTGCTGTCTGCGTGTCCTGATCAAGAAATAGCTGTCCTTGACTACAGACAGAGCTGAGGCCGCAGTCAGATGGAAAGTGGAACAAGAGAAGTTATGGATATTACCTACAGGAAGGAGTTGAGCAACATCCAGGATGAAATGCTGACCTTGATGTGCTCCGGGGAGCAAACAATCCAATTGTAAATGTCTGCTTCCCTCTTCCGAAGCTGTTGGCAATACCCAAACCATTGAGCCGCTTCCAAGCAGGAAGTCCTTGCTGGGGATGCTGGAAGGGAAAATGTCCTATCTTTCTAGCTTTACTGCTGCTAGAATAGTGACCTGCTGGTTCTTACCTCAGCAAAGAACGTTTAATTGAAGGATCAGGACTGTAAAGTTTCTTTACATTCTAAAGAAATCCACGTTATTTTAGCCATTAAACATAGGTACCATCCACTTAAGGCAAACACTTGTACTACTGGTATAGGTCATGCAAAGGTTTTGGGCAAAGCAGTAAAGTGAGGAGAGTAAAAATGTCCCCATTGTAAGTGATGATTGCTTTTCATGCACATATTTATTCTCCTCCCTCTTCTGATAGCTTGGAAATTATCCTCTGGGAACTCGGCTCTAACACGGCACACTTCTTTCTTGTACATAAACATCTCTCTAAGGTGTTAATTTACTAAATGATTATCATAACACAGTTTGAAATTCATGAAATACGTATATAGCGAGGTGGTTTGTTGCGGTGTTGATATTAGCTTAGAAGCTTGGAAAAGAAATGTTCATAATGTGCACCCTTATTTCTAGAGATGTGATTAAATGGAAAATTAATCTCCCCTCACCTCGTAAATGTTTATTCCTGAGGGTGGAGGCTGAGGTCACAGCAGAACATTGATAAACCTTTCTAATCATTGGTCTTCATTGGCTGAGGCTTATAGATAGGTCATACTTTCTCTTTATCCTCATATAGGCTTTTGAAGGAATCTGGATGTTAATTTACCAGGACTTTTGTAGTGTTCATTAATTGCTGTTGTAATTAAGAACTTGGATTTGCAAGGATGAATGGGTTGGATGAGAAAGCATCCTTAATGGAGAACTTCAAATGCTTGCAATTCTGAAGTTTTAGACCCTTTTTCATTACCTGGAAAGATAAAATCTCATTTGCAAAAACCCTGTATTCAAACTCCAAGATGTTTTGTGATCAGTAAGAAGTATTAGTGATGCATGCAGGAAGCTTGTAGCAAAACTGAAAATGGAATCTGTCTCATGACTCGCAGTGTCATGTTTTAAAACCAAAGGCTACTTATGAGAGGCTGATTATTTTTAATTTTTTTTTTTTGGAGGACTTAACTTTTAGAAGTTCTTTGAGGTTCAGAATAAACGCTAAAGCAGTTTAAGCTGTGGAGTAGTTGGTTGAGACAGAAAGCAGCCAAAAAGGTGTCAGGAGTTATTTGACTGAACAGTTACGTTATTCCTTTCTATGGTCAGTTCTCCCTTTTTAATGTGCTTTTGAATTAACTGTTTGGGGCAGACAGAGATCAAAACAGTTAGATGGCAGTACGGAAGGCAAAGAATGGTTAAAGAATTGAATTGGGCCTGTGCAATTACATCTAGGGGAAGAAAAAAATGTTTAACCTAAGACATCAGGTCTACAAACTGCTCTCATTAGTTAATATAACTAAAACCTATTTTCCTTGAGAAAGGGTGCTTCCTGGGAAATAGATCTGCACAGAAAATTTATAGATAGAAAATCAAGCAGATCTTTGTGCTGAAAACACAGATAATTGGCAAATGTAAAATAAAATGTAAATTGAAACTACAGTTGCTTTTTAAAAAGGTGTGTGGCTCTAGATGGTCTTTAGTAGTATTTTATACCTTCGGAGTGAATTTTTAAATGTTACAATCAAAGCAGGATTTAAAGCCACACTGTACTGACTTTGACTGGGATAGAGTTGATTTTCTTCACAGCAGCTCATATGGTGCTGTGTTTTGGATATAGTAGAAAGGGAAAATACCAAAACAGGACTTTTTGGTAGGAATCGGTTATGTAAGTAAAACTGCTGCTTTGTGTCCAATGTTTCCATTTCCTTCTGTGTATTTTATGGTCTAGACAGGTCCATTCAGCCAGGAAAGTGTAAGGCTTATTTCACTTTAAAAAAAATAAAATTAAAAAAAAAAAGAAAAACCAGTTCTACTTCAGATGTAGTTTTGAAGCAGGAAGGGAAGAAAAGTCTAAAATTGCGTTGCCACTGACGATGGGAACGACTGTTTCTTCCCTGAGAAGGCAAATCAGTCACAGACAAGCACTCTCCTTTCAGCTCAGATGCTTGCATCATTCCTCCTGAGGCTGCCGTGGTCAAAATGAACTGGGGTAGTGAATTTTGAAACTATTTTTGCTGTCTGTGTCTGAAATAGCTAGGAAGAGGTCAGAAAGGTGACTCAGGTGGTGGGTCCCAGACAGAGCCGGGCTGTGGGCCAGTAGCAAGGCACCAGTGCAGTCTTCTCCTCGGTGGCTCAGGTGGTCCTCAAAGAGCAGATACGTCTGTGTTGTAAAGGAGTAAGCAGCAGTAGGTGCTGTAAACATATCCTGGTGGGTAACTTCTTCAAACATGGATCACTTGAACTCCTGTTATTATGGTCTATGGATATCTAACAGCTTTTCTAGGAGCTTATCAACCTTGATCTGTGGAGTGGAGTAAACATGATAGCAACGTGGATGTGCTGTGGCTGCATTACCTGCAGGCAGCTTCGTGGGGGATTTCAAATGTATGAGAGACAAATGGCTTTAGACAGGGAGTGAAGCAATGATTTTCTCAAATATTTAAATCTTGTCTCTTATATACCCCATATCCTAGATTTATTGTTGGAATATCAGAGAGTTTCTTAGTGGAGTTTTAAGTGTTTCTGCCTGCTGATTTCAGTGAAGTTAGGGTTCGGATTCTCTCTGTGATTAATACTTTTGTAACACAACAGTGAGGTGCAAGAAATGTAAGGCACTTTGTTTGAAATGATACTTTGAATAGTATTTTGATGTCTGATGTTCTTGCACCTGATTTAAAATACTGGAATGATGTTTTTGAAACCGTTAGTGCTTTTTGGGTTAGGAGAGGGTGAAGTAGATGTGCATCACCTGAAAATGTGAAGTGTTTTTGTGGAGTGAATTATTCCTGTTACAGGAAAACGTGTAACATCTTTTGTATATTTTTTTACCTGTGCTGCAAAACTGTGTTTTCTTTCTAGCAGCTGTAGAAGGAAGCAGGGTCTGTTATCTACATCTTTGAGCTATTTCAGTTTGGATCTTTGCAGTAATGTTCAGATTGCATATTTCCAGAAGTGATTTTTTTGGGGGTATTTTATAATCATGTACTGTTTTCTACTGATGAACTTATTTATTAACCTATAAAAATATTTGATATTTACTTTTTTTGCTTTTCATAGCATGTGCTAAACTTCATTTAATATAATTCAGAAATCTTACAGTTTTACAAGAGTTATTAACAAGGGAAATATTTATTAATTTGTAAAGAGGTGTTATCTCTGATTTGCAAAGACAGAAAGCACAGCTTGCAGTGTTAGCAAGAATGAATAGTGTAAAATGAATAACTTGGGGCTTTCGTCTTCTGTCAGGAATCTCATTCAAAACAGAATTCTTTCAATTGGCCAAACATTGTCCTGATTTTAATTTGGTCTTCAGGTAGAGTTTTCTGTTCCTGTTTTGAACAGATGGTCATAATGTGCAGGAGAGCGATGCAAATGAAAAGTTACACACTGTCTTGTTTAGTTTTAATAACTTGCTATTTTGGTATTTTCCCATTTTAAATATTTCAGACATGAAGATAGTTATGACATTTTTGTTCTCGCAGTCTTTTCCTAGGCTTTTTTTTATACTCTCTTCTTCAGGACTTTCTTCAGAATATTTAACCTAACCCACATATTATCTAAGGTTCTTGAACTGTGCCCAGACAGCTTTAGGCAAAGGCTGATACGTGCCTTCAGCTGTTGCCCCGGTGTTGTATTTGTGTATTAAGTCTTCTGTGTATCGATGTACTCTGCTCTATAAGCTGTGACAATCCGAGACTGTTCTGACTTTTTTTAGGCACTTCGTCTCAGTAATGGAGCTATGGCAAAAACTACCACAGGTCAAATAGTAAATCTTCTATCAAATGATGTGAACAAATTTGATCAGGTAAGAAGTATTAATGGGTCTTTCCAAGGGACTGAAGAAATTGTGGCGTTTGAGTGAAGAAGTTTTTGTTTACAACTGGTGATTAAATGTTTCTTATGAACATTTCTTCTAGTTGTTTCTTAAAATATGGGAGGAAAACATACTTCCCCCCCCCCGCCCCTTCCCAAATATTTTCCTGCTGTTTTCCTAAGCTCGGAGAAATGTTGGTACATGAAGATAAAACAAAATCAGTGTGGTAATTTGCGTACTTTCTGGAGGTTAGGCACCTTCGTGTACATTTAGGTCTCTGAATTTGGTGCAGAATTCTCACTGAGTGCCTCAGTACCTTCTGCAAAGAAAGGTGCTTCCTCAACTTTGTGTTATTCAGGTTTAATTTTTTAGCTAAGACCAGAAGCTAATTTTTGTTTCTTAACTATTTGCCTAGGTAACAATCTTCTTGCACTTCTTGTGGGCTGGACCAATTCAAGCTGTAGCAGTAACAGTACTTCTCTGGATGGAGATAGGCCCATCATGTCTTGCAGGAATGGCAGTTCTGATTATTCTTCTTCCTGTCCAGACCTGCATTGGGAGGCTTTTTTCTTCCCTAAGGTAAGGTGGCACGTGTTGGGTTGTAGGTATTTTCTGTTCTGGGTTTTAAAATGTGCGTAGTGGGTGGAGGTGGAGTACTGCTCTGAGGTCAGCTTCTGTCTGGTGAGGTTTTTTGCATTGTCTTTTCTCTTTGCCAGTGTTTTTCATAGTCTCTAATGTGAGATTTCTGAATTCCTGTTTGGGGACTTGAAGTGATCTGTCTTCCAGACATGCTGAAAATATCTGCCCTTCATTACCTGTCCAGTATATTCAAAGAGTTGGGCTGCTTCTGCAGCTACCGTGCTATAGATCTTGGCATAGAATTGTGTAACTCCTTGAGCTTTGCCTTCCTGCATTGATGCTTAGGGAGTGGTTACTACAAAGGCAATATAGTCAGTCCTGCCCTAAGTTTGACTTACTGGGGTGATACAGGAGTTGAAGCAGAAAGCTCTGAACGTTTTACATTCAAAGATCTTGCTGTCTCTTCTCCAAGACAAAAACGCAGAAAGGAAAAAGGGGAAGGAACTGAGAGAAAGGAAGAAAGAAATTATAATGGTGGTTTTGATGCTAGCTATGAGGTTTCTAACTAAGTTTCTAGGCTGTGGAGATATAAAATGAGTTTGCAGTAATTTTCCATTATCAGACAAATTTAATTTGTTTTTCTGTGACTTCCTCCTAAAAAAATGACTTGCCTCAAGTGGGAATATTGAATTATCTTCAATGTTCTTGCTTGCTAACTTCTTTTTCTTGTGTAATTAATCATTTCCTGCTTACATCATGAGTTTATAAATGGCTCTTACATCTAAAGAGGAATATTTTTGTGTTCCTTTACTGTGTATGCATATGCTTAGTGGTGTTATGCACCTTTGTTGCATCTGTATTCGGTGTGAATGGGTTCCTTCTAGCTCTTTGGATAAGTAAAACTTTTTTTTTATGAGTTACTGTTGTTTTCAAGTTGTATTTTAAGACAAGTTTTCCAGAGGTATTGAGACTGATATTGCCCTTGCATGGCTAGGTATGAAGAGAGAGCTGAGAATTATAAAATGAGATGAACTCTTAGACTTCCTTCTATTTGTAATCACTATGATAGTCTTCAGTTGTTATGCTCAAATGCTATTTCTCAAATAATGAGCCATTCAGTGTTCCCTGTCAAATTCTTAGGTTTTTTTACAAAAAAATCTATTTCTACAACACTTCCAATATGTTCTTACATGTGCATTTTCACTGCATGTGTAATATGCATGCATAAGTGTCAAGCTACTTCACTGTTGGGTTTTTTTGAGTTTTAAATTTTGAAGGCTGTGAGGTTTGAGTCAATAGTTAAAATACTTAGCACTTAACTAGTGCCTTATCCATGGTGGTAAGCATTATCATCCCCATTTTACAGATGGGAAACTGAGGCACAAAGAGATTAAGGGACTTGTCCAGGGTCAGACAACAAGGTGACAAAAATCTCTTCTTGAAGGTGTGTATTTTAAAAGTGAATTAGTGGCAATGTAATGTTGTTTGGGTTTTTTCCCCCATTCATTAACAGCCACTTGTTTAGATGCAGTGCAAGGGAAAGAACTTGTTAACCAGAAAAACTTCTGCTTGTCTACGTGTGCACAGATCTTTGTATTTGTGAATAGAAATGTGCAGTGAAGAGAAGGAGTTAATGAGAAAACTGAAAGGGATTCCAGCTCACAAAGGATGAGCGTGTTCACATGGCAATTGCTGGGAATCTGCACGGATTTAAGGAAATCAGCCTATGAAGAAGTAATTTAGGGATTAAAGCTTTTGCTAAAATCCACGCAAGCTCAGTGTGGCAGCTAATTTGTGCTACTATTCAGCATTGTACTTGTGACCCAGTCTTGTAAACGCATGTATGCGCACCAGTTTATAATGCAGGCGTTAGCTTCAGTGCTGTAGGAGTTTGCAGAAACGGGCTCAGTAATCTATGGAATAGTAGACACTGTTGTTATGCAGTATTGCTTTTACCTGCACAAGTACTAGAAGTCTTAGAAAATACACATGACATAATATATTATTTGAGAAATAGTTCAATTATTGAACTGAAGACCGTTTTATATATATTTAATCACAACAGCTCAAGCCTTTCACTGCTTAGCCATGCATCTGTAATATTCTCGTTTAAAGCCCTGTTTTTTTAAGAGAAAAACTATGTGGAACTGTTGTGTCAGATGTGATTAAACCCCACCAAATACGCCTCACAAATTCCTTTTTGCTTTCTGCAGCTTGCTTAATTTAGAATGGTTATTAGTATCATAGAGGAGACTTCTCAGACACTTGGAAGAATTTTCAGGTCCTTTCCTATTGCGCTCTTAAGCATCCTATGTGAGCGTGTGTTTCGCAGTCCTCATCTGCATGTACTCTGAACTTAATATTTTTTTAAAACTGGGGACATGTCTTCCTCTGCCGTAAATTGCTATCAGTGCACTGCAAGGCTGTGTACTTTAAACCATTATGTAATATCTCTGAGACCGTGGCTTCCGGTATGTATGTACAAAATATGCTTTTTGCAATGTAGAGGAGTATAACTTAACAAAAACAAACAAACAAAAACCACAAAAGAAAAATACCCCAGCCTCCCAAACTCTTGAATATTTATAACAATTTGAAAGAGGATGGTTACTATGATAACATTTCAGTGGGCAAACAGGAAAATTGGTTTACGAGAACTATAGCCTTTTTGATTCACACTGTTTAAAAAAGAAACCTCCATTAACTTTATTATTTTGAATCATCTTCAATCTTCTGTTATTTGGAGACCAAGCCTGGAAGTTAGGTCTGAAAGGTGCCCGTTTCAAAAGATGGCAGGTGAGAATTGTTTGCTGCTGCAGAGACATGAACAACACGTGCCAAGTTTTGCCTTTTGCAGTGGTGGTGTGTGTATGGGAAGAAAGGATGAGCTCTCACGTTCTTTGAGAAATTGTTTTTCTTTTACTGATTCTTTTTCAAAAAAGAAAAGAGGACTTAGCAAAGATAATCTTGTTCTGTGTCAGTACGGTTGGTTTAGGCTAAGCTGTCTTCCTCATTCTTAATAAGAAGCCTTGACTGCATTAGGGCCAAGGTTCTACATTTCTTTTGTCAGTTTTCTTGTATAAATATTTCTTAATACCCTACTTCAGCCATCCCAACGTTTATGGAATGCTGGTGCTGAGAAGTTTTTTTTAAAATGATGAGCAAGTGCTTGAAATTCTTTCTACTTAAGTGCTTTAAACATGGCTATTTCTTCCAGACCATCAGAGAATTCTTAGAGAGGGCAGGTTAAGCTGACAAAACCCAGCCACCCCTTCTAAAGAGCTGCCTTTTTTTTTTTCCCCTCCGCTTTTTTTAAAAAAAAAAATATCTCTGAATCTTAACTTTCATTGGGATATACAAAAATAAGTCATTTAGCAGGAAAAGGTATGTTTTATCAAAATAAGACCTACCATAGCTCACTGTGTGCAAAGTATGTTTGTCTACATGAATGAATTTAGAATCGTAATAGGCTTTATTAGCATGGTTTATGCATTCATTACATGGCTTCTAACTTTCAATGCTTTTTTCCTAATTAAAACTGTGACTTTATTATTTAATTATACATATTTTCCAGTTTGTTCATCAGTACAAACATTACGTGGGACTGAAATAGATATATTTACTTTAGTGGTAATTACAATTAATGCTTAAGTGATACTTATGTATTAAACAAAACCATATCTAGATTAGCTCTCCTAAATTATAGCTCATGTACTGTTATGAAGTAATCTTTGCTTCAGCTAGAGTTAATCTTAAAAAGGCAACAAACGGAGGTCCGTTTTTTTAACATCAAAACAGCCTTGTGAGAAGGGTTGTTATTTTGGCATTTCAAAACCATTTTTAAAAGTAGTTTCTGATTATTTTTATTTTTAATTCTAGATTTTGTATCTGTAAATTTTTTTCATTTGATTTTGTTTTTATACACAAATATGTTGTTTAAGGAGTAGCGTGTGTTTGCACAAACTGACGTAATTCTGAACATTGAATCAACTTGCAGTTCCCTGAGAACAGGGAACACCAGGAATACAGACATACCAAGTCTGTCTGCTGTGTGTCAACTTTAAGGTACTGTTTTAGGAAGACCTTTTAATGCAATTACAATTATGTGAATCCTCTTTACAAGTGAAAACAAAACCTTCATTAATATGAGTATGTTATGTGATTGTAAATAGTCTTTCTTCTTTTGAGAATCTGAGAATTTTTACTGTGTGCTATTTACAGAAGCAAGACAGCTACCTTAACAGATGTCAGGATTAGGACCATGAATGAAGTCATAAGTGGTATGAAGATAATAAAGATGTATGCTTGGGAAAAATCATTTGCGGAACTTGTGAATGGTTTAAGAAGGTAATCCTGGAAAGATACAGCTTGGTATATGATCTATGTCTGTTTCCATTTTTTTACATGTCAGTAAGTGCATTATTTTGTGCTTTAAGGTGCAGTTTACTTGAACTTCTTTGGCCTTTTTTTTTTTAAACTTTCCATAGCAAAAGTGAAGGGATGAAAATACATCCTAAGGGGACAAAAAAAGGAAATAAAAATTTTTATATTTGAAAATTCTAGAGTTTTTTATGCTTCCTTTTACTGTTGTGTTTAAAAACAGTGACTAGTAAGCTGTAGTGGTTGTAATTGAACAATTTCATCCTCACAGCTCTGTAAATGAATAGCAAGGAACCGATAAGCAGACATTTTCCTTCTGAGAAATACCTGGAATCTGACTTTGTCCTAAATGATAGCATCCTCAGCTGGTACTCTGCTTCCCTTTCTGCATTTTGAAGTATTGCTCAAGCCATCTGGGAAGGGTGGAGGGAAGAAAGACGGCAGCTCAGAAATTCCCTAGCTGTTCAACTGGCAAGGCCAGCTCAGTGAGGTATCCAAAGACATTTCATTTCAGAGATCCATCAGCATCTGATTAAAACTTATTCATAAGTTCAATTTTTCAATTGATATTTGTGCTTTTACTTGACAATATTCAGAACGTTCAGTGCTGAAGGATAACGGTAGGAGTTCAGGTACATATTTCTCATCATTTAATTTTCATGTTACTTCCTTATCTAGCATATGAGTAGAAGGTTCTTATCCTGCTTAGATTCTCTGATTTTTTTAAAATTTTTTGAAAATTTGTTTTATTTGGAATTCTTTTTTTTTTTAAAAGGATTTTTTTTTTCCTTTACAGGCACGTGCAGACTTGCAGACTTGCTAATGTTCCCTGAAACATTTCTTCCCATGCACATAATCCTTTCCTCCTTTAGATTATAGGATCCTGTGCTGATTGAATGTTCTTGATTGATTGAAAGCTTTACTCTCTGGCTTGGAGCCAGAGAGGATATTTCTTTATTGAAAGCTTCCTCAATGGGCGTATTCACGTCATTAAACTCTAGATTTCCAAGTTCAACACTTCATTAGGATTAGAGGCTTCCTTTTTAATGATGGAGAGAAATAAGCTCTTCCAAAACACATCTTGAGCCCTCTTTCTTTTCTTTAACAGCGCTGTGGAAAACGGTAGTTAGAAGTCTTAAATTCAGCCAGGTGATTTATTGCCCAGTATTTCCACAGTGGCCCTTGGCAGTTGCTAAGATGACATCTGAACTCCTCCGTTGCTCTTTTTTTCTTGTGGCTGTCAGTATTGGTTTCCTTTTATATACCTTCATGCCTTAAGACAGCGTAGTTTATTATATACAACCTGCAGATAGGCTGTAATTTATCTGATATCTGTGGAGAGTAGCACAAAGAACTTGCTGATTATCCACAGATAGTGGGAGGATTATTAAGGATTATTAGAGGGTGGGAAAAGAATTTCATCGAGGATTGTAGAAGTAATTGAATTAGACCCAATTCAAATAGTTTATGTACAAATGTTCTTTCACTGTACTCTGGAGGAGATCAGAGATTGTGAGCCCTTAAGCTGAAAAAATAAGTCTTTGAAACTCTTTGAAAGTCTGTCAATTCAGCCAACTTGGCAAGCATAGTGGGAAAGTTGCTTGACTAGTTTTCCAGTAGCGCATCCTGCATCCTTCTCTCCATTAAGTGAGGACTTAATTGACTTCAAATTGTATAATCATACCTTGAGTTTCTAATCTTAGTATGTTATTCCAAGTGGAAGGTAAGCAAAATGATGAAGATTTTTGCTGAGAATTGACAACATATTTGGGAAGAGAAATTAGGAACTGTTTCAGGATTTTATGTTCTGTATTATTTCAAGCAGATAAAATTAGAATATATAGGGAAGAAGTAAGTTGTTATGGCTCTCTTGATAAAGAAAAACTATTATTATAATAAGAAGTTAAGCCTGATGGCATCCACATTATAGATAGTGCAGTAACATTTTGAGGATTGGACTTGATGAGTCGTTTAGAAGTGGAAACTGAAATTTAACTGAAGTGGAAATTGAGAACATACGCATCAGCAGCTTTTCAGTTGCTGGAGGGAGACTTAGGTGTGTGTGCAGTGCTTCAATCACTATTTAGCTCGGGTAATGGCTAGCAGAACATTTAACCTCACAGAGCAGTATTTTCTGAATTATGAACCAGAATTCCTAGAGCAAAAGAAAGAGCAGGGTCCGAATCAGGAAGGATTTAGACTGAGATCAAAGGAAATACTGCAAATCCTGTGATTCAGCTTGAGGAGCAACAGCTGAATAATGACAGATACTTGGGCCATGGGTGAACTCTTGATCTTTTGGAAGTTGCCCTGTTTTTTTCAACTGCAGGGTATGTGTTGATCTTATCAGGAGTTTTGTGATTGAACTCCGCTGGGATTTGATATTGAAAGGATAAGGAGTTTGTGGGTGCTTGACCTTTTATACAGAGGTTTTTTCCTTGTTGCTCTTGTACACACCCCAGAAAGATTTGAAGCAGATTAGAATCTGAATTAAAATGCTAGTTTGACCAAAGCAGAAGAAAGTATTTTGGTTTTCTGTCTCTGAAAAATAATTATTTTCTATATCTACTAAGATATTAAATATAATAATTTTCCCCACTCAATTTCTAAGCCTTTAAAATTCTCTTTTGTTATTTACCATATAATGTAATTTCTTTACAGTTCTTTACATATGAGTTGGGGTGGTGCAAGAGGAGGAGAAAGGTTATAAAAGTGAAGTCCTGAGAGTGGGTTTCCCTCCTGCTATTGTTGAAGGCAAATGTAATGAGAAAGATTGATGTAATTGTTTGTATTTTACATTTTTAGGAAGGAGATTGCCATGGTTATGAAAAGCTCCTACCTTCGAGGACTGAACTTAGCTTCTTTCTTTGTGGCAAGCAAAATAACAGTGTTCATGACTTTCATGGCATATGTACTACTTGGGAATGTTATCTCTGCAAGTCGGGTGTTTGTTGCAGTGTCCCTGTATGGTGCAGTAAGACTGACAGTAACTCTGTTCTTCCCTGCGGCTGTTGAGAGAGTATCC
>NW_009614203.1:5717-7119 GCF_000690535.1 Cariama cristata | reverse complement strand
TGAGGGGACACCTGATCACTCTCTACAACAATCTGAAAGGAAGTTGTTGCAAGGTGGGCGTCAATCTCTTCTCCCCAGTAACGAGCAATAGGACAAGAGGAAACAGCCTCAAGTTGCGCCAGGGGAGGTTTAGATTGGATATGACAAAAAATTTTTTCACCAAAAAGGTTGTCAAGCACTGGAAGAGTCTCCCCAGGGAAGTGGTGGAATCCCCACCCCTGGAGGTATTTAAAAGACGTGTAGATGTGGTGCTTAGGGACATGGTGTAGTGGTGGACTTGACAGTGAAAGGCGAACAGTTGGAGTGAATGATCTTAAGGGTCTTTTCTAACTTGAACAATTTTATGATTCTATGATTCTATTTATGTGTCATTGGCACATGTCCAATGTGAAGGTTTTTCTTATTGTTCATAGTTTGATGTGCCCCAGTGCAAGACTTTGTAATTAGCAGTCTTGGAAAAAAACTGGGTTTAGGGATTAGCTGTCAAACCTGAGGAGGAAGAAGAATTCAGACAGAAAGAATATTTTTCTCACTGAAATGAAAACCAGAAAGCGTTTCTTTCATGTTGACAGAAACCATCTATTCAGCCCAAATCAGAGCCCTTCAGGATCAGGCACAGCAGTACGGAAAGCAAAGGCGATGCCATCCTGTTGTACAAGCAGCAGGCACGCTCTCTGGCAGTCCTGTTTCCCACGAAATCATGAGGAGCACAGTCAGCCTGGGATAACCTCATCCTGCCTGGCCCTGGCTGGCTTGGACTTACCTCGGCAGAGTCCCTGCCTTTCTGCAGTGGGTCAGGCCATTTCCCCGTCAGACTTGCTCCCTGCAGAGTCAGGGTAGGAGAACCCCGACTCAGTGCTCCCCAGCAGCTCTCAGAGGAGGGGGCATCCACTCTGCACCCTGCAGCATCCCTCTCAGTCCACCCCATATTCGAGGCAGCCCCTGTTCTTGAGCCAGGTTTTCCGTGTTCTGCTTTCCCCAGTTTTTCCTCCCCACACGCTGCTGTAGCTGCAGCTGCTCTGAGCTGTCCCAGCTGCGAGATGGCACAGAGGCTGGGGCTCTGTGCCCTGGGGTGGGATGCTGCCTGGGAGCACTGCGGTCCCTCAGCTCTTTCTGCCTGTCCGCACCACTGAGCCGGAGAGGCAGAAGAATGAGGCACCCGGTCTGGATCGCAGGTGGAGGCTCTGGGATCAAAAAACCTCTGAATGTCAATGCCTTGCCGGGCAAGAGTGTCAGCACGTGTGTGTCACCCACTTCACCCAATTACAAAGGACAGAGACTGCATCTTTCCTTGGCAGCAAGGCTGCCTCCCAGTGACATACATAAAACAGAGCATTTTTTCTTCAAAAGCAATATAGTTCAGGGTAGTCCTAAAGGCTTCAGCTCACTTTCCCTCATCCAG
>NW_009614203.1:0-5700 GCF_000690535.1 Cariama cristata | reverse complement strand
TGAAAAACAACCTTTTATGCTAGCCCTACACTACGTCCTACCTTACATCTTCATGTAGAACTATGCAGCCCTCGCCCTCAGTGGGCATGTCCTGCCAGCTGTTCTAAGATTGTCGTAATTTTTTCTTTTTGGGGGGGAAACAATTGGCTGAAGCACACTGAACTGCCCACCAGCAGCTGTGTGGGTCTGCTTTTCAGGTTGGGCCGGAATGCCTTTGGGATTGTCTCTTCTGGTCAAATGACTAATTCCACCAGCTGAGCATATGGCACAGACACTCTCTTTTATTAAATCAGTATTAAAGATCTCTAATTACATCAATACTAAATCAAATTTTGCTCATTATTCATACATTTATGTTGCTGAAAATTTCAGTCACTAGTGCACAGTCTCTGTTTCCAGGGTGGGAAGCCGAGCTGAATGGACTCTCCCTAATGATTTGAATGAAGAGTTATGAGCTGAGCTTCCTCACTTCCTTCTTCCTCTCAGTCTTACACCCACATCTCATACGCAAATGTTCTTCATGTATATATTGCACTCTAGCAAGAATCCTGTTCTCATATCTGTCTGCAGTGCTAAATAACAGGGTGCAAGCCTGAGCCGTGCCTCCTTGCCGGCCACCCCAGCTTTGCTCGGACTAGCCCACCTGCCTTCCCCATGCTGCAGTGGATCCCAGCCACGCAGCCAGCGTGGTCTGGGCACACCACAGTGCTGCCATTTGCTTTTGGGTCAGCAGTGCATCCTCTGTCCTTTTTTATTTTTTGACATAATTGTAGTCATTGTAGCCATGACTTTGTTCCAATGTGGTGCTCTTTCCACACAAGACATTAAGGAAAGAGGAAGATTTCTGGGCAGTGAGAGAAATGTTTGATTGTACAGCACAAATATGAAGGAGGAGGAATCCTGCCCGCTTCACTTCCCAGAACAGCCCACCTGTAATTAGCAAGGATGTTCCCACCTCCATCATTACTCTGGCATTCAATCGCTCTTCAAGCAATTTATTAGGGATTTTGTTTCCAGCAGCAGCATGTCGGTGGTGTTTATCATGCTGGTCACAGACTATGCTTGCTGCAGCTCCCTCGGTGCTCTGCCCAGGAGCAGCAACCTGCTGCAGCTCATGGCCCTGGAAATGCACCGGCCACTTGCCAGCTGCTGTCTCTGGAGAGCTGATCTCATCGTAAATACCCTGGCATCAAGTTCTGATCACATTTAGCAGTGCCAGGAGAACAACTTTGCACAGCCAGACTTTCTTACTTGACCCCTGCCCCTCCTCAGCCCCTTCCCAGCAGGATGAGGAGAGTTTTCCTGACAGGTGGTACCCACACTGGGAAAGAGCAGCTGCCTTGGCCGTTCCCCTGCAGGCGCAAATGGAGCAAAACTCTCTCCTACAATTCCTTATTTCTAGATAACAGCATTTGAAAATGCTGTTGAGGCAGTGCTTGTGGGTGAGCCCCAGGGAGAGGACAAGGAGAGCTGAGGGTTCCTCGCTGCCTGCTCCATGCTCCACACCTGTCCCTGCATGTGTGGCAGCAATCAGCCCCCCAGCCTGCCGCTGGCCGCAGCAGCATCACACGCCGGGACAAGCATGAGGGGTGGAGGACAGGGCTCGGCCTGGCCCTGAGGGCATCCCCTGCCCCACTTGTGGGCACCAGCCCCCCAGTAGCCCTGGGTCTCCATGCTGAATGAGGTGATGCCTCCCCATGACAAGTTTCCGTGGTTGTCCCTGCTCAGACCTGATCAGCCTGCATAAACAAAGCATCTTAGCTAGCACTTTAATGTCAACTCTATTTAAAACTTGGCTTTTACCATTCCTGATCCAAAGAATCATTTATTTAATTATGAGGCACCGAAGATTTTACCCAGATACCATTGTCTGACATGTAATGTACTTTTGGTCTTTTGTAACACATTCTGGTCTCTAATATCTAGGGATTTAGTTTGCCACAATTATTTTCTCAATCCAGGGCCATTAGCGATGCCAGTCCATTGACAGAGGACCCAGTTCTCTAACAAGAACGTGGATGCTCTGCATGATCTTCAATGCTGCCATTATTTACCCCTCACTGTACTGCTTGGCCCTTGAGCCACCAAGGGAGTTGAGGTAGGAAGGGAGACTGGAGTGAGAGCGCATTCATATCTCCACTCACACTTGCCTGCTTGGGCAGAAACAGTGGGGTAATGGGGGAAGAGCATTTGGTTTAAAATTAGCACATGTATTAAAAATGCCCTTTCCCTGGATGGACAGCAGCTCAGTAACTGTCTTGGTGGGGTAAACCAGCAATCCTTGTCGGAGGGGTGGACAGTCAGGAGCCTCTGACCAGACTCTGAGCCAGGCACAGCTCTGCTCGCTGTGGTTTTGCTGGTACCATGCAGTGACAGACAAGGCAGCCTGAGGAAGCGCAGGAGTGTGCTATGGCCATGGGTTGGTCAGTTCCTTCTTGCCGGGAAAGGAAACTGGGCATCTCCCCAGCCTCCTCCTCTAGCCCTTGGCTTGCTATCCAAGTGTGTTGGCAATGCTGAATGATTCTGGTGATGCAAACTCCTCTGACTGACCTGATTCATTTACATGAGCAGGGACAGCGGCACTGAGGTCCCTTGGTCACTGGAACGGAGAATTGTGTATTTGGTGCTGCTGAAGTCTACTTTTATGGTTTGAATCATTTTATCTCCTATGCTTTGTAAACTGCACCCTGGGAAGAATGAAGAAGCCTGCACATGTGCCAGTTGTGTTTCTGATATGAGCTATATGACATGGAAAAAAATTAGAAGGGTCACTTGATGTTTTTCATATTTATGACCATCAGAAGTGCAAAGACATGAATGGACACTTTTTGTTATAGACAAATGGAAACTGAGATTAATCCCTTGTGAATCAACCATGTTCCTTAAAGTTCAACTCACCTTTCCGCTGGACAATTTTTTACAGCAATAAATGCTACTCTTTGACCTTTCTGACTGCTAGACAAGAGGATGAATTGGACAAAAGGAAATGGTAATCAAAAGGAAATGTAATATAGCACTGAGACTAACTCTCACGGTTCCTTGAACAGTTCAGAAATGGCAGCGACCTTGCAATGGGTTTGGAAAGCACAGAGTAAGACAGAAGAATTCTCCATCTGGACTAAACACGCGTCAGAGGGTCGTGCTTGTCTCCAAGGAATTTGCTCCGCTACATTCTTGCTCGTTGCTCTGAGAGATGGATGTAGACCTCATGAAGGCACTCGTGGTAGCCAGGTACAAGAGTTCCTTCACCAGTTGCAGCCCGCATTTCCCAGCCTGCAGGGTCCTGCTTGTTTCCCAGGCTCTCCTCCTAGCTTTGCAGAGCTGCAGTTTGCTCGTGTGGTGATACAGGCCCTGAGCAGCTAGTTCTGCATCCTTGGTTCCCAGGAGCTCTGAACTATCTCAGTTATGACTGTAAATGATGCTTTTCAAATGGTCACCAAGAGCTAGACACAGTGTTTCCAAGAGATAACTGTTATTTGTTCCCAAAATTGCATCGAGTAGAACCATTGAAGAATCTTTTGTGCATTGAGTCATGCTCTATTAACCAGAAAAGATAGCAGAAAAAAAATGAAACTGCTCAAATATTAACCATGATCTGTCAGCATAGATTAATAACACCCAAACTTCGTTGCCTAAAAGGCCATGCTTGCCTAATAAAACAGCAGTAGTTTTTATGTGAGACCTCACTTTAATCCTTCTGCATTCCTGGGCTGTTTAGACTGCCTTGCTTCAAGCGTCAAATTTAATTGTAGAATCATAGAGTCATAGAATAGTTTGGGTTTGAAGGGACCTTAAAGATCATGTAGTTCCAACCCCCCTGCCATGGGCAGGAACACCTTCCACCAGACCAGGTTGCTCAAAGCCCCATCCAACCTGGGCTTGGCTCTCTGCTACCTTCTGTTAAAAGCATACTTTTTAAATAAAACTTTGATAGACATTTGTCTTACATAAAACTTATCCTTCCATGCAAAGATCAAAAGCAGAACACTGAAGGAAGGATTTGTCTAAAATCAGAGAAATAGTCTTTCTTCACTCTTAGCTGTCTGCTAAATACCTTATCCTCAGAGTTCATTTCACTTTCATTACACATCACCCTGTGCAGACACTGCCACCACCAAATAAGAGAATGAGGAATTTATCTCTGGAGTTGCTCACTAAAGTGTGGCATCAAAGTAATGGAGCATGCCTTTGCTGCCCCAGGGTGTGCATGTGCCCTTGCACACTCCTCTGTAGATGTGTGCTTTTGAATTAGCCGGTGACCGATGTATTTATTCATGTGTTTACATACTTTGATTATTAATAATTGTTAACTCCTGTCCAGTCCTTTGACTCTCTTTTTCAAGAGTCAGTATTCTTAATTAAAGCAGCGGTGGGGTAGTGCAGTTCAGGGTAGCCATGCCTGGCAGTGGCAATGGTTGACGCAGCAGCGATGGTTGATGCTGCGGTGCAGCCGTCAGCTGCTCCCAAGCACCGTCTGGCTCAGCTCTGGATGGTGCGCACTGCCAGCAGCCCAGCAGCACTCACAAAGCCAGAGTTTACAAATGTAGTTACCTATTTTACCAACACTAGTGAAACTGTGGGGTGCTGTTTTTCTCTGCAGGCTCACACTGGTGCCTGCAGAGCTCGGTGAGCAGCGGGCAGCCCGGGGTTGCCTGAGGAGCTCCTCTTTGGAAGGAGGCTCCAGTGGTCCCCACTGGCTGCACCATGCACGGTGGGCAGTGTGCTGCCTCCCACGTGGTCTCTACACACACAAACTGGTTTCCCTTCAGATTAAGCTGCCAAAGAAGTGTGTACCTGAACTGGTCCAGCTGCTAAGAGGCAGCTGGTCCACAGGGGCTGGGTTCGTCACAAAGATGGTGGTAGTTTTAAATCATAAATTATCTGGCACTTCCGTGTGCCGATTATCTGGGAGCATTGTCAGCTAGTCATCCTCCTGTGCAGTCATTCAATTAGTACTTTAGTAAGGATTCTTCAGAGTACAGCAGGTTGCTCTCATGCATGCATCATGGTCCTTCTGACTGGCTGGCTTCAGTTTTCACAAATCAAAGAAAAGCACCTGAGTATTCACAAGTGGCTGAAAAGGCTTTTCTACTTCAGTACTTATTGCTGGTGACCACTAAAAGGGAGAAAGAAAATCCCTGAGGCTTGGGATCCATCTTCTGGAAGAAACTCCTTGTACAACAGCATCAGCTGGCTGCCAGAGCATTATTTTCATTTTCACCTTCTTCATTTATTTCTCTGCCAGAGTTTGCCATGTTTTCAGAAATGGGAAGTTACAGATGACCCTTTGGTTCTGAGTTTTCACTGGCTTCATCTAATTCATGTGAGAAAACAGCAGTTTCCTAGCCCAGCTTGGCCCTGGGAAACTGCTGTCTCAAGACAGTAGCATTTCCATCAGCTGCCACAGATGAGCTCCAACCTGGCAGCGTGTCACTGGCTGCAGGGTGGGAGCTGTTCCCTGCCTCCCCTCTGCCCATCAAACAGAAAATCAGAGGGAAGGAAGCACAGACCTGCCACTGGTCTCAAAACCTGTAACTGTGTCCTACATAACAAATTCCAATGACTCATCTGGCTCCAAAAAGTTTTCCCCAATAAATTATATGAGCAACAATTTTTGAGGGGAAAAAAAAAAGAGGAAAGAAAAGAAAAGGAAGGGAAAAGGGAAGGGAAGGGAGAAAAAAGAAAAGAAAAGAAAAGAAA
>NW_009614202.1:0-6833 GCF_000690535.1 Cariama cristata | reverse complement strand
AACAGGCTGCCCAGGGAACTGGCAGAGTCGTCATCCCTGGAGGCACTTAAAAGGCATGTAGACATGGCACTTAGGGACATGGTTTAGTGGTGGACTTGGTAGTGTTAGGTTAATGGCTGGACTTAAAGATCTTAAAGGTCTTTTCCAACTCAAACAATTGTATGATTCTATGACTGCACTTGCAATAACAGAAAACATACTGATGCTTGCAGAGGTATGGCTGAACTTTATTCCAATTGTGATGCTTCTGCATTGTAATGCTTATAAAGCCTTACTGCATACTTACCCCATTTCTGACACATTTGAACAAAGCTGACTGTTTCTAGTCACTTTAAAATTGAAACCATCAGCTCACTACCTTTACTGCTCTAAATCTGGGTGACTGGCCAAGGAAACAACATCTAGGTTTTATTGTCTTTCTTCCAGGGATAATACTGATTATCCTTCTGATGTGTCTAAATCATAATATATACTGGAGTAGAGTTAATTTTAACACTTGACTTTTTTTTTTTCTTTTCATTAAGGGAGCTGAATTTGAAGAGGCCAATCTATCAAAAAACAGCATGCTATGGGCACTTTGGGAGAGAAGAATTTACATGGGAAATACCCAAAAAGCTTGTGTATTAAGCTTTTCATAATGTTTCATGTAATTGACAGGTGGTTTAATAATCAGTTAAAATTTCAACTTATCTACTCTTTTTTAAATGACATTCTATAGTTAATAGATTTACTGAAATTAGTTGTATTCAATTTCTAACTTTCATAGTGGCTTTACACTCTAAATGCATGCTGCTCTATCTGACATAGTCCTCAGCTTTGTCTTTGGTAACTTGTGAACAATTTAGGCCTTTGGATGCGATCAGATATTAAGTGCACAGATGGTTGTGGAAGCTGAAGTCATTCCTGTTCTGCCAGGGAAGCCCACTACTGCTTACCCAGCTAACTTTGTACCGATGTGGATGAAGTTGGTGAGGTAACTTCCAACAGCTCCCTGTGAGAGGAAAGCAGTAACAGCACAAAACACCATAATTCTTTGGGCTAGAACTTCCACAACTACAGCTTTAGTTATTGTCTTTCTAGTCCAAGCAAATTAGTAAAAATACCTATTTTGTAACATCATTCATTTTAACCCTAAATATACTTAGCTATGAGGTAGTGTTATCTGTTTGCTTTCAACATTACAGTTTTGTAGGCGTACCTATGAGAACTGATGAACTCCTATGTTGTAATTTTACTCATTTATAGTTACTCCTTCTGAAACAGCAATTTTCCATGTCTGCATGAATTGGAATTAGCTGTATAAAGTTTCAATTGAGTTTCATTTGGCCACTTCTGAAATGTAAAAGATTTTTATAAAAAAGACTTGGAGGACATTACCTTCCTTTGACTTCCTTGGCTGAAAGCACAAAATGAAGACAGAGAATTCAAAATCATTTAGCTTCTCTTCAATGACTAGAGAGGATGAAAATGCTTGTATACAAAAAGTAGCAATTCTGGCAAGCAAATTTATCATCAAATTGCAAACTAAGACAGAATGTTGGAATGCTGTACCCACTTCTACTTAATACCAGGGAATTTTAATAGACGATTAAGCAATATGGCTATGCCATCCCCAATAAGGGAAAAATATAGGCTTCAGTGGTAAGTCTAATCAAATACAAGTAGTTGAATATAACCTTAGTTTTGAGCAAGTTTTAAGAAGCTGCTTCCTTTCGTGTACAGACTGATCGAACCACTGCTCCTTTGACAGACCAGAGCTGAAGTGAGGTCATTGTGCAGCTGTACCTGCACCTTACCCAGCCTGGTACAGTTAACCTGATCTAGCACAGTAGTGCTGCAGTCAGTCTTGTGACCTACAAAAAAGGCTTTTTTTTTTCTCATAAGAAAACCAAATTCAGTCCTGGAATAAAAGCTGCAATTCTTTTGTGGGCTTTTTTTCAGTTTTTTACTTAATGACAGGATTTCCTTTTTATCACAGGACCCCAGACCCAGTCTTTCCCTGAAACTAACCCAGTTTAATATGCATATGGCCATGTAGGCATAAAACATGTCATTAACCTTTACTAAAATTTCTTCAAATCGATATTGTCTAGGAAGTAGTAATGTAGCTTGCTAAAAATTTTGAAATGTCAGAACAACTTCCACTTTTAGTAATATAGGAGTACAATGTTTAAATGGCAAGGGATTGCAGAGATCACTATACCATAAACTGACTATAATGACCTTTTGAAAGAGATTGTAGTAAAGGGGCATATGGTCTCAATTTTACAGCTGTCTCAATTACAGCTAGTATCAATTTTACTGTCATGATACTTGACCCTTCCAAACTTGAATAGTGCTTTGGTAAGAAGCTGTGATGCTTTCTTTGTCAGAGGAGAAGACCATTTTGATGAAGAAAAAAGTCTCTCGTTAAATTTAACAAGGAAATGCTTTGTTCAATGGAGGCGTCTCTTAATCACTGCTCATTGTCAAAATAAAAAAGCAGAGATTAGGCCTTTCTAACTGTTAGACAGCTGGAGCCTACAGGAGGCAAATTGGACCACGGTGTATTTCAGGCAGTAGGAACACATTTCTGCAACACTTCTTTCACCTTGCTCTCTGGCTTCCTATAAATAGACTTGAGATCAAAGTTACCGAGCTTTTCTTCAACGAATTGGATAGTCTCTGTCTCCAGACTACAAAACTTTTTTCCCCCTTGTTGTTGATTTGTGTTTCAAAGTGGCCAGCAGCACCAGCTGCAGAAGAAATCCCTAACCAGAGGTTGGAAGAGGTACAGTATACATCCAACCTCCAGAGATCCTGTCTACAAATTTTAGCAAGTTTTCTAATAACGAGTGAATTAAGTTTGCCCTATGTAAAATTTTCCTCAAGAACAGCAAAAGACATATGTTTGAAACAAGCAAGCAGAGAAAAGCTACCTCCACTAAATCTATAGCATCTAATCCAAACTCAGAGACAAAACTATTGCTCCACAAAATCAGTGATTTTTTTTTCAATGATTGGCATGTTTTCCCATTATCATTCTAGAAATGAATCACTTAAACTGGAACTTCAATAATAAAAATGGGTTCCCAAATCAAACATAAGCATTAAGATGGTAGTTATTGCTGAAAGTTTAGCTAAATTATAATGTAACTTACATACAGGGATCAATAAAAATATTTTTTTCCAAATGGTGCAACTATTGCTTTATTAAACTTGTTATTTTAATATCAGATGAACAGGCTCTTTGAAATATGTGGTTAAAATATGTTATAAAAATCTCCCAAAATATAGTGGCTTATAGTCTGTGTAAGAAAAAAATTATAATTGGACATCGGAAGAAGAACACAACAGTTTATGCATTATGTTTTGTGAGTTCCTCCAAAGTAGCAGGCTGTACAGATATTCAGCTAATACAAAAAAGCTACATGAATGAAAAACATGTATTGCAGAAAATAACTTGGGTGTACCATACACTGTAACATGTAGAGGCATTAGTGGCTGTTCTAGAAAACAATTTTTCAAATAGTGGATTTGGACGGACACTTCCAAAAGCTGATGATTCTTGCTGGGTTGTGTGAGGCAGAATTAAACCTAAATCTTTCAAAAGGGCATAATTTCACTCAAACCTGGATTAGACAATTGAGGAAGAAAATGAATGAAACAGAAGTGCCAGCTCAGCTCTGAAAGTGCCTTTCATATTTTCATGATCTCAGAAGAGATGGTGGGTCTCTGCATGCAAAATGAAGACATTAAATTATGAAAGGTCAAACCTGTTCTGTTTGCTTTGTGTCAGGATTAGCTTTGTGACTCCTGCTTTCAGAGTACATCACAAGAGTGCTGCACTAAAAAGTACAAACCTTGGAAATGTATTTAATCTTCCTTCCAAGATGTACTTCTGAAATAGATTTTCAGCTGTGCTGAACCTAATAAACCCTATCTAGAAGGCATGCAGACATTAATATATATGTCATTTTCCTAGCTATATTCAGATTAAATGCTATATAGAGAAATGCAGAGTGCTAATTCATTGCTATTTAATTCATTTGATTCGTAAGGAGCTGAAAGCAATTACTGGAATGGAAATTAAGGTGTGTATCTTTACTACATGCTAATAGACAGAATGAACTTTTCATTTAACAATTCCTCAGTTTACATCTTTGCCCTGCCTTGACCCTGTGATACAAAAGGAAATCTCTTCTTTACCACCTTCCCCACCCAAGATTTTTGGCCAGAATGACTCTTGGCTCATTTTGGGTGAGACTGTAGAAGGAAGAGGACTGGACGAGAGTTAAATCAGGAAGGCTGGAGCAGAACTTTTTCATCAGGAGTTCAACCATCCTTCAGCAGTCCAGTGTGGCTGTCAGAACTGGGATGCAAATCAGTAGCAGATGGCACAGCCTTTTTTCACTCTACTTTTCAACAGGGATGATGCCAGCATATAAATGGATAAGCCTTACTGCCTTTAACAATTTCAAAAAAATCTATAGGCCTCTCAAGCTGCATAAATACAAAGAATACATTACTGATTTTGGCCAAGTACTGCTAAAAACTGGAGCATTTTACCACACTTTTGTCTCAAGCAATAAATAAAAAGGTCAGCCGCACTAATGGAGAGCCTTCTAGACAGCTGCAATCTTTTCAAACCACATCTTAGTGGTTTGCGTGACCTCTCCAGTATAGCCCTGGATATTTAAAAATACAGGTCAGTAGAATATTACCCAGGCATTCTTTTAAACTTTTTGGCCAGAAAAGCTGCATCTACATCAAGGTTCTCCTAGCATACCTGCAGTAGTTGGAGTTCCAAATCCATCCTGATTTTTTCAAATGTAAATTCCTGCTTCTTATCCTACATTTTTCTTTATACTTCCTTCATGTGTGACAGATAGTTACTGCTCCTGCAAACTTTCTTAGGACAAACGCCCACTGTAAGCTATGACTGTCCTATTTGAGCAATTTCAAGCAACCAGAGGAATTGTACAAATCTTCAGGTTGAGCTTCGAGTACCAGATCTCACATTTGGTGCCTATCTGCATATGATTTTTGGACTGAAATTTTGCATTATTTGTGCCAAGATCCTTTCTTAACAATCAAATTAAATCTGTCTTGCATAAGTAGTAAAACTGCAGAGTTTTAAGTACAATCAGTTTTCACTGATGGAATTTTATTTGCTAGTTTTTATAGATTAAAAATGTACACATTGATAATCAAGATTCTCAGACAGTAAGTTTAAGGGCATTTCAAGTAGGCATAAGCCTGTATTGCTGCTGAAATAGCCCTGCTGCCTTGTCATCCTCAGCTGTTTTTTCCAGCCTCTGGGACATCTCTTCTGCGCTGAGGTAAATGTGAGGCTTAGCAGTGAAACAGTCGGGGAACTGGCCATGTTAAAGCTGGTTAGCAAAAAAAACCCCAAACCCCAAATAGAGGTCATTTTAGCTCAGGTAACTCAGTCTGTTACTGAAGGTACAGCAGAAATCTCAGTCTTCATTTAAGCTCAAGTATGAGTTTTAGTTGCCTCATATTCCATCTGTGACAGAGTCCTCCTTTCGGAAATAAGAAAGTTGCCAACGTAAAATCTAGACCTTCAAACACAAAAGGATTCCTTCTGTGGTTCCTTATAAAAGATCCTGTTCCTTTTCCCGTGGCCTTGTATGAATGAGTCTTTGAAGAGGAATATGCAGGTGAATGATAGGACAAGGGACAATAAGCGGAAGAGTATGGTGTAGCAAGCCTGACTAGCAGTCTTTGTCCAAAATAATTCCAGCCTTTGACTGAAAAAAAAATTGGAAAAGTCAGAAACCAAAATAGGATTAAGAGTAGGATGCTCCTGCTGTGAATACAGGCTCTGCTGTTCTCAAAGTGGTGATGGTGGTATAAGAGCAAAAAAGGTTTTCTTACAGGGAGAATTGACAAACAGCAGTTAACCTCTGCTATAGATAGAAGTACTCCATATAATCTGACTTTGATAATTTAAACTTTTTTTTTTTTCTTTTTCATAAGAGAGATAAAACCACAGGATCTCTGTTCAAATCTACCAGCCTTTAAGACCATACTTCTTGACTGGTAAGGCATTACAGAACAGTGAGGGAAGCTCAAGATACCACGCCCCTGTAATTTACACAGTAGCATGAAGAACAGCAAGTTCTTAGTTTATGAAGTTGATTGAGAAATACAACTTTAAAATATTTAACTACTCATCTGTAGTAAGCATGGACACCTGAAACCTTACAAAATTTAGGGATGTCTGGGATCTTCTCAAAGTGATGCCTGCTGGCAGGGAGCAGACTGCAATAGTAAAAGAGGTATGACTTTTTGAAGAAGAATCCTGGCTAGTGTTCTTTCTGAAACAAAAGATTTCCAGATAGCCTTACTTTTAGTGATCCGCTGTCCCAGGTCATACAGCCTTACACAGCAGATAGGCCTTACCAGTTCGTGACCTGCTGGTGCAAACACACGGACAAGTCAGCCTTACTCCCACACGCGCAGGCTAAGGCTCCATGCGAATTGCAGCAATTACCAGTATTCACCAATTACCAGTATCCACGTACCCGCCGCGCTGCGGCACATGGAAAAGGGGATGCAGGAAGGGCAGGGGTTGGTGTGTCCGGGTTGCAAGGAAAAGCGACGGAGGTGGGAGATCCCGAGGGCAGAAGAACAGCGAGAGGACTCCAGCAATACTCCGTGGGAAAAGTGCACCTGCTGCCCAAGTGCCATCTATGTGGGCCTGGGTTACTGACACGAGGAACGTTACCTCTTGGTGACTGCCACGGTGCTGTTAACAGCGGGAAAAAAGCCGCTGCCTAGTGAATGACGCCCCTTCTCCCTGCCCGTGCCCCGATCCTCCTGCCGGG
>NW_009614201.1:0-5942 GCF_000690535.1 Cariama cristata | reverse complement strand
CTCGCAGCGTGGCACGGCCCGCGGGCAGCGCCTGTGAGGGCAGCGCTCGGGCTGCTGCTCGGGTCGAATAGCAGTTTTTTTTCCCCAAAAAACCCCTATGATTGGTGAGCTGTGTTTAAGCTTACGGAGCGGGATTTAACTGAGTTTCTGAATTAGAACCACAAGCTCTTTTTGTTTTGGTTGGTTGGGTGGGTTTTTTTTGTTTTTAAAGAAGGATTTATTTAGGAATTAAGTCCCCTGAAATAACGGTTTGTGCGTACAGGGGAACCACAGGAGAACTGCCGTAGCTGCCGAGACAGGCGTTCATCCGGCAGCCACAGTCGGACTAGAGAGGTTTTTTGCCTCCTGCTAGTTCGCAGTATTTGGCAAATGTTTTAAATGGAGAAGGAAGATTAACCTGTGACCACTTTTTTGTACTATATGATTGAATAACAGTTACGTAAAACAAAAATGACTATTCCCCTTTTCCCAAAATACAAAATTCCCCATTAAGTTTAACATACGTGTTAGAGGACTAAGCTGTACAAGTTTGGAGCTATCTAATACATAAAAAATAAAGATACAGCAATCTACAATCTTCTATGTAAAGTTATAAAGATATACCTGACATCTTGGACACTGGCTAAAATAAAAAGGATTTTCTTCTGCCTCTTTAGTTGGATAGAATAGTCGAATAATTGGGGAGATAGAAATAAAAAAGGTGTTCCTGTTCTGACATCTGCCAAAACGTCTAGCTTTACTGGTGCATAAACAACAGTGACCTGTAACACATTAAATTGGACATGGACAAAGATTCATAGGCAATTTGCTGCAGATCAACAAGTGACTTCTAAGCGGAGATGTCACTTTTGTGCTCCTAGCTTTTCAGGATTATGAAGTGCCATATAGTGGCTTAAACCACTGTGATGAAGGCTAATACCACTTTGCACAATTGAAACTGCACAAAAGTCTTTTTTTTTTTCTTCTTTTGATTAGCAATTAACTGAAGTGCTTGTAATAAGGCTCATCAGAAGCAATGCCCAGTTGAAAGCAGTAGGACACCATACAGCCTGTCGAAAGGTAAATGAGCAGTAGCTATAACGTGTATCAGTGATCAGTAATACTCTAGATACTCTGCCAGATCAGGCAGTGTTTCTGGGAAGTGCCGTACGCCTGTAATCTCTGCTGAGCTGCACATGTGTTTGCATGGATTGAGACACGCAGACCTACATATTTGAGCTTAGATCCATGATGTTTTTGCCCAAATAAAACTGATGGCTCCTACTTTCAAAGCTCAAACCAAGGAAAAAAACATTATAAATAACAGAAAGTTAAACGTACATTTTTTCCATCACTTTTAATTAATTATAGGGTTCAGATATGATTTCTTTATATGGTTATTTTCTTGAAACATTCCTTTTAAATGGTTTGGGGCTATTCTTCAAAATATGGCAATTGTAACAAAGAGCAGGCTAGGTTATAAATGGTTTAGAAAGAATACATCGAATTGTAAATTACTTTATTCCTTTAACATAGAAATAATTGCTGAGTCTGTGATAACCAGTTAGTGCTTGTAAGTTAGTTGTGTGTCTCAAATGATCTTAAATACTTACAGATTACTGTTTAGTTGCAAAGAATTTTGACCTGTTTGCTGAATTCTTTTTTAGCAGGACTGCAGCACTGTTGGAAGATCCTGTTGGTGAAAAATATCTAACCTCTAATGCGGTAAAGCTTGTGACTAATATGCCGTTAAACCATGTGCTGCCTGCCATTGCCGTTTGCCAGCTGCAACATCAGGCCTTGAGTATTTCAGGATGCTTCTTCATAACCATGTTCCTTGGGCAGACTACCAAGCCTGATCTGCTCTTGTTTAGACCCCATACAAAAGATGGAGATGGTGAGAGTACTTGAAATGTTGCCTGGGAGATTTTACAGCTGTGAAATGCAGCACTACAACGAGCATATTGCCACCACATGGCTATTTCTGCTACCTGCACCCCTGTCTACTAAGTCAAACCACGCTCTTTGCCTCTGCACAGTGCTGGCATGGATGTCCTAATGGACAATTTGTTTGGAGCTTAACTTCAAGCTTCCCCTCAAAAGATTTAGGCAGGACAGAAATGGGACACATGTGCAGAGAACTGGGCTTGCAAGTGCTTTGCGGGAACATGGAAGTGCTTTCTGGGACTGAAGGGGTCTGGCTTGGGGCATGGGTGATTGGCTTTGGGATGATGGTCCACTGTGTGATGGGAGGGAAGCGCAACCCCTCTTAAGCAGAGTGTTTTGGCACTGAAGGGATGGGTAACTTCTGGGAGCTGAAAAGCTGGTAGGGGGATGCCATGGAAACTTGTCTGACACAGAGGAGGAAAGGGTGTCCTTGCAACGTGCATTCCATTCCATCTTGCAGAATACCAGCAGTCCAAGCCTATCTTCTGGGCCCAGCATCTCCAGCCAACCACAGGCAAACCATTTGCTCCCTGTAAGCCAGTTTGCCTTTCCTAATTCTTAGGGAAATCCTCATTGCCCAGGTGGATGAACATCAGTTCTTCGCAAGTATTGTCCCAGAATAGCAGCCAGAGCTGCAGAAATGACAGCATCAAAACTCACCCAGCACCTTGCAGTAGATATTATCCAGAGTGTTTGGAGAGGTGTGGGTCAAGCAGTACAATACTACAGGGGGGTTGTACATGGAGGAAAAGTAAGATGGCTTCTGCATGCAAAGTCTTACACAGGTGATAGTGATTTGGGTACTGATGTACTACTGTCAACTGCAAGTGAGAGGACAGTGTTGGTCTTTCCTGAGTAGTTTGCATTTAAGGTTCAACTCAAGGTTTAGGGGACAGCTTTGAACCACATGTTTCAGAAGGGTGTTTGGCCCTAACCTAATGCAAAATAGACTCCTCAAGTCAGAGGTGAGGAGCCTCAGCACTAAACATTTCAGTCTGCTGGTCTGTGTCTGTTGCACCAAATTAATTTCAGGCATAGGTGGTCCCATCACCTTGGGAATTCCAGAACTTCCTGGACTGTGTCGTCTTCCTAGTGTGGGGTTCTTTGTTCATGCGAGGCACGGACAACTCAGCACATCAATATGATGATCAGAGAAGTCGTCTATTAATCAGAAGGCTACATCTTATATACTGCTTTCTACTTCCGTACACACACTTGCTCAAGCTCTAACTGGTTACATGTACTGTCCACGCGACTATCACGCTCCTTAGCAAGGATTCTGGTAGGTGCTTATGCCATGCATAGCTTCCACGTAAATTAAACACAAGTTCTTTGTCTAACATACAAGCTCCCTGTCTCATCCTGCTCCCATGGCCTTGTTTCTCAAGCTTATCTATCTCCTGCCCCACAAGCTCACCTCCCTGCATAACTCTCTGCACTTTCCCACATCTTATCACATTCTCAAAATACCATCCAGCTCATTGCTAACATAAAATGATCCTACATCCTAGTAAGGGTGGGGATTGAAGACCTTACTACAAATCTATCTGGAAGCACAGCAATGAGGGACAGTGCAAGTCTGAGGAAAAAAAAAAGCTCATGTTCTTGCTATAGGGATCATTCTGAGAGAGAGAAGAGACTAGCTGTAGTGACCATTTTACGACTTGGTATTTGCTCACCGTAACTCTAAAATAATGGAGAACACGCAGGTAAATGGCACCTGGGCAGCGCAGGATGCATTGCTGTGTGCAAAGAGAGCAGAAGACCACCAAAATAATTTGGAGCAGATTTGATGACACAAACATTACTGTGACTACTGATTCTGACAGGAGGGAAAACATCAGAGGTGTCCAGCTGTGTTCAAGGATTGCATTGATATGATCTGATTTACAGCAGAGTAAACTACCTGCAGAGCAAACTACCTCCTGGTCTTTGGAGGCATGTTTCTTTGCAATGTAAGAATTGTACTTCCAGGTTCTGTTTTCTATACTTTGACTGCACAATAAATAATTTTTCTTAGTTTGCTTAATATTCTTGATGACTACCGGTTGCTATGGAGTTAAGGTGCACTGTGAGCCTTTTCTGTATGTTTATTAGCCAACTGCAAATACTTCCCCTTAAAATCTCGTGCAAGAACAGCAGCCCAAAAGACCAACATGCAGAGCTGAAAATGGTATGTTTCTTGGACATTTTTGTAAGACTTATATCCATTTTTTTAAATGACTAATGGTTCAGGCATACAATGGAATTATGGGGAGTTAGTTACTGAGTATCAACCAAACTCTGGGAATTTTCTTGGTCAGTTGCCTCAGCCAGGGCAATGTGGTACTACCAGGCAGCAGCTCACAGGGAAGAAGGGTTGTGATGCAAAAGGATGGATTTTTAAGAGTGAAAATCATTTGTTAGTCAAGTTACCTAGGCTGAAAGATCTGTGTGTGGGAAATACGAGGCATTTGTATAACAAAGGTAAAAAAGTCACTTGGAACTTGCTATTGCATGCAATAGGAAAAAAAAAAACCAAAACTCGGAGGACCAAAAGCACACAGGTAAGTGAGTATTGCCGAAAGTCAGAGTTTGAGGAAACTGGCCAGCAGCAGCAGTTCCCAGTTCATTGGATTTTTACTTTCAGTTTGGTTTCACACTGATTTGAGCCAGACCCAATATTTTCTTTCCATTTTTGGCACATCTGAAGTTCCTCTGATCCTTTTCAGCTAGATCAAGGTTCTCATTTGTATTTGTGCTCACAGCAGGGAGCCATTTTCCTCAGCAACAGCTAAAGGCCTCAAGGCAGATCCACTGTGTGTGTCTGTCCCCAGCCTGGACACCCCAAAGCCATCATGGGCATAGCCTGGAGCAGAGACTGGAAAACCACCAGATTTCATCTCTTTGCTATTTGTAAGCCCAGTTGTTCTTTAGCTGTGGACAGATTTTGTCCAGAAAAAGAAGGTTATCTCCTTTTTCCCTTCCCTTGCTGGCTTGTGCTTCCTTCATGATACCTCTGAGCCATGGTTGATATCTGCCACCCAGCTGGAAGGAAAGCACAAGCGAAAAAGCGTGGCAGCCGTGTCAGACACAGAGAGGGGCTCCACACTCCTTGGGCACCGGACCTCCCTCTGAAAATGGCACAAAGCAAGGCGGTGAAGAGGACCTGGGTGTCAAAACAGCGCTGTGGAACGAGTCACACACCAAAAGTGCTGTATGGGCTGAAACCTGTGGCCCGGTGTTTTATATTTAATGTCTTCAGTACCACAAGCTTTAGCGAGAGGTAAGAGACACTTGTATTAGCTGGCTGTAAAGGAATCTACTTTTAAATTTCTTAAAGCAACTTATGCACTGAAACACAATATTGTCTGTGCTTCAGAGAGGTAACTTCAGTCTTCAGATACCATGGGAGCACAGGTCTGGATGCTGCTACCCGTTTCATTTGTCCTCATCTGTACTGCTGACAAGAGTCTAAAAAAAGACTCTTTTGGGAACTTAAATCTGTTGAATCCATTAAATCTATTTCTTAAATATCAAGAAATACGTAGTTAACTTAGGAAACTGGCATGGGTGAGCCATCCTCCTACTGGGGCAGGACTGGTGTCCCTAACAGAGAGCCAATTTAATGATTATTTAATAACAGAAGTAATGGGAACCATCCAACAAGACACGTGAACTTAATAAACACATTATTTTATTTTTTTTTTACTCCACAAATTCATTAAAGGTGAGTGTTTTGTGGCTGCAACAGAAACCCTTGCACGTATCTACTCCTGCCCAGTGGTGAGAGCGGCATCTTCCTCGAAGCTTTTGGGTGTCTCCAACCATTAAATGCTTCACAAGGGCCACCCCAAGACTTGGTTTAATTTCCTGCAACTCCTGGCACCAGGTGAAAATCTGTAAGGAAGCGGCTGTAGTCGGGATGGTTTTAGCAGACGACCAGGCAGGGCCGCGGCCCCCTGCTCCCAGCCGGAGCCGAGCGGAACGCTGGTGCGCGGAACCCTCGGCGCAGCTCCTGTTCCCAGCCGGCAGCG
>NW_009614200.1:0-3570 GCF_000690535.1 Cariama cristata | reverse complement strand
ATGTGGGGGCGGTGGTTTCTCATGAGTCCAGTCACGGCCCTCAGCTTGCCCTGCGGCCTCACGCCTCAGCAGGGGCATGGGTTTTCGGCACAGTTGCCGCAGGAACAGTGTTCCTTGTAGCTCGTGAGTCAAGAGCTTGCGACTTTGATACAGCCATAGGGTGGGGAGTGGTGAGTCAGTAGGATCGTGGGTTTATGCTGTTTCTCCACATTTTGAGAGAGGCATGCCGTGTTGACGTGGCAGGCTGCACCATGGTATGGCCTCGGGGCAGTAGCTGGTGATTTCACCGTGGTGATTTCAGTGTATCTCACGTTCCAGCCTCGAGCCATTTAATCATCTTGCGTTGCCGGAGAGGTGGGGGAAAAGGTAGGAGACACAATGTTTTTTAAGAGCACACGGATCCTGATTTTTAAACAGTGTTGCACCATCAACTGTTTGATGAGTTGTTGTGAGGTGTTGGTGCAACGCCTGTGGTTGTAGGTTGCCTTCATCTCCCGTTCCAAAGCAGAATTTTATATGCTACAGAAGTTTCATTCACTGGAGAAATTCAGACAAATTCGTTTATGTTTGCAAGCAAACGACTCAGAAGGAATTAATGATCCGTGAATACCCTATGTCTTTGGATGTTATTTAAGACTCCCAGAAAAAATGAGTTGCCATGAAAGCACATTTTGTGTTCTGTTACTTTATGGCTATACTGCATGTGTAACCACGTTAATGTGTCCAAGGGGTGTTTGAGATAACTATTTTAAATCTTTCATTTACACAGTTAAGACTGACTTACTACATCTGCTACACTGGTGTAAATTCAGAGTAATTCAATTAAGCGAATTTAGAGCTGTAATACTGTATTTTGCGATTGTGCCTGATACGTGCTTTCCAATTAGCAGAGCACAGACCATGGACTTTGAGTCACCTTCTGTTTGAACTCAAACTTGATTTAAAAAGTCAAGTAATACAATTTATCCATTACCCTTAAACACTTTTGGTTATTAATTGACCAAGGTATTGAAAATACATGCATGTATCACAGAGAGTGTGTGAGTTGTTCTTTCCTAACTCTAGCCATTTACAAATTTTTACAGAGCTTTGACTATTTATTTTGAATTGTAAAATCTCATTCTTTTAGCTCATTGTAATATTAGTATAATTTTCTAGTCAGTGGATAGGGAGTGATGGCTTTCAGGGAAGTTAAAAGTCAGATACTAATCTAATTGAACATATCCTTATACACGGTAATTTTGGTTCAGACAGTGAGCAAAAGAGGAAGAAAATTAATGCATGTTGCAACTGTTATCTTCCTTTACCTGCATGGGTACACTGGGAGACAAGGAGGCAGTTTTTGCCTCCAATGTAGACTTCCTGAATGGTTAAAAAAAAAACAAAAAAAAAACAACAACAAAAAAAAAACCAAAAAAAAAAAAAAAACCAAATTCTTATTCAAAAGCCCTTTGGAAAATACCTCAAGACTTTTACTGCCTCTTGTTATGAAGTGACATTTTGCTGACACAAGTCCATCTGGAGTTAATGTTCAGAATGATTTAACATACGGGTTTTTTTCCCCCAGGTCAAAAATGAAAGATGAGTGAAAAATCTCTTATTTTTACAACTGATTGTAGAAAACATTGCAGAGGTAAGACTAATAGTTTCTGACAATTCACAGAGAACACAGAACCAAAATTGAGGCAGGCATGCTTGGCAGAAACTTCCTGGCTGGCTGGAGCTAGAAGTTTTTTCTTTTAGCACGTCCCCTAGAAAGCTTTTGGTGAGCATGCTTTCTAGAGAGTCCTGGGACAGTAGTCGTAGTAGGGAGTTGTAAAGGATATTGTTAGCATCCCTGGGTTTTTTTCCCCATGTGTATGTGCAGATACACAGGCACAAGACAGAGCTGTGCCTCTAGCAATAAGTATGGGGCGACTGAAGAATGTTTTGCTGTAGGTATGGGAAGTACTTTTGGTTTCCATTTTAAGTAACTTCTGGATTTAATACACTACTTTCCTCAAATCTTCATCCTTTCTTTTTTTAAATAGACCTACAAGGTTTGGTTTATGTTGAAAGCACGTAATAGGTGATGAACTGGTTTATGTTTATGTCTTTTGCCTGCTTTTATTGAAATCAATGTCTTTGCCTATAATTGGGTAGCATCAAGGCCTTATGCAAACAAGTTCAATTTTTTACACTGCTTTTCAGCAGAAATCCAGAGATATTGTTCCCAACAAATAAAAAAACTAGCAAATCACTTAAAACTGAGGTAGATGTTTTAGATCTGAATTTGGATTGCCTCTCTTTTATAGATAATATGACAGGTATTGCCTGGTTTTGGCTCTTTTGCATAGAAGTTTCAGGAACATATACTACCAAGATTATGAATGATAGCTGCAGTTTCGATATTTATAAATGGCTGTTGTCAGATTTGAGACAGAAGTCTCATTAACCACAGTGTTCATACCTCAGTTGAAAATCCAGACTGTTAACAGAGCTCCCAGATTTTCTATTTCTTTGTGTAGGTGTTTGCACTTCACTGGAAAGGCAGGGAATGTGAAATATTGTGCCATTATTGCAATGGAATGGAAAAGTTGTGTTGTTAGCTCCAGGAGATGGCACTGTGTCCTCTCTGGGCTAAAAATTCTATACATAGCTTTGAAATGTACATTCAGAACCAATGAAATTCTGAGGGTTTTTTGCTCGGTCTTGTTATGAAACACACATTTCATGGTAGACCTAAATTCATCTTTAACTGTTCCAAATAGGGTATTTCATCACTTTTATTTTTGCAAATAATTTACATTTAAATGCAGATGTATATTTTACCATTATCTGTACAGTGCCTTATATTTTCATATTACTGTCACAGTGCTTCTCTGCCATACGTACTTTATAGCCATTTGGAAGATAGGAGAAACAGCAATACGAACATTTTATGGTTTACCTGAGGTTGTGTAACAGTTTGTGGTTCTCAGCTAGTTTCAGAATTGGGTTCCTGTGCATATCAAGTTGTAACTTAATAATGGGTAAATTACTCTGAAAAACACAAAACCCAAGCATATTAAAAAACGATTTAACTAACAAATTGCCTACTAAGGGGGAGAGGAAGAAAAAAAAGCCGTCCTGAAATGGTTCTGGCTTTATTGTTCTGCTAGGAAGGAGGCACTTTTTCACTGAACTTTCTGGGTGGCATTTGAAAGTAAATAGCTGATAGGAAAAAAGAGTTTTATGCGTGTTGCTAAACGTGCTGGCTGATAGCGAAGGGCTGACCAGAAGGGAAATGGGCGAGGCCTTCACATCCTGTGCTGCCTGCCCCTGCACCCTGCCTGCACCCAGCCCGCCCTGCTCGTCCTTCTGCGAGGGGAGAGGAGACCCGGAGCCGGCTGTCCGGCAGCCTCACGGGGCTCTCTTCTCTTACACCGGGTTGTAAATGTTTTGCAAGGTGCGTCGTCACACGTAGGGCAACAAACTTCCCAAAAAAACCGAGAAGTCTTCGCGGCGCAATTAATTGAAATCGCGTTTTCTTCCTCCCCTCTCAGTGCTGCCGGCGTCCCCTTCCCGGGAGGCACCGCCGGGCAAAACCGG
>NW_009614199.1:0-5109 GCF_000690535.1 Cariama cristata | reverse complement strand
CCGGCCCTGCCGGCGCGGAGCGGGAGAGCTGGCTCCTCCCGGTCCCGCCCCCCGTTATTATTAATTCACCTTGGCCGGGCTTGTTCGCGGTGTTCGGGAGCTTTTCTCCCTGGCCGCGGCCGTTTTCAGGTGACGGAGAGCGGTAAGGAAAAAAAAAAAAACACACCGAACCAACAAACCAAAAAAACCCACAAGCTACCGCAAGAAACGCCGTGAAACCTGGTGTAGAGGTGTGAGTTGCTACCAGTGGTGTCAAACGCTGCTTTCCCGGCCCTCCACCTCCCTCCCCCAGCCTGAAGTGCCACTGCTGCTCCCTGAGGAGACGGGGCGTGTGGTGACCCCCATGGCAGGCATGGTCCTCAGGGTAATCGCCGCTGCCACGACATCCAGAGAGCGGTTTATAGCCTTGCTTTCAGGCGCTGTCACGCCAAGGTACTACGTTAATAGGTGGTTGTACCTACGCATCGTATCACGCGCAATTAATTACACTTGCGCTGGTCACCCTGAAGAACAGGGTGCTCTGCTTGCGTGGTGGCTGAGCTTCCTGCCCCTGGCAGCTTGCTTAGCCTCCCTCCGAATCACAACCAACTTCTGTTTCCTATCATTGTTTGTCCTTTGGCTGCCGCAGAGCAGCGGCTTGCGGTATTTATTTGTAGTGAGATAGCCTTTAGAAGTTCCCGAGACGGGGACAACGCTACGTTGTTTTACGTGCTGTGCAAGAGCAGAACAAATGGTCTGTGTTCCAGAATGTGGGTATAAAGCAGCACGTGTGCTGGTTTTGGAATAGGGGAAGGAGGGAGCCGGAAGGATGAATGATTTCCAGTGTTCCCACCTTTTGGGGAAGATGTGTATGTTGGTGGTACGTCGTGTCCCTCTAGATAAAACACTTCTGTTGCACTAAATTATCCCCCTTAAGGACAGTGGTTCTGCTCCTTCATGAGTTTGGGGACGCTCCCCACGCTTTTTTTATGTGGGTAGCATAAAATGCGTTGCTTGTCTCTGAATAAAAAGGAAGACATGTCTCTTAGATCTGGAGATCAATGCGGGGAAGTATAAGGGCCAGCCTTCATGCTGGCCTTTAATTTCTGTATTTTATAAAGGCTTGTGCTTGCATAAGCAAGAAGTACCAAGTTCTCGGAAAACTGGTTGTGTTGTTCACTAACCCCAGATAGGTATTGAGTGATTCCAGAAACCTTCCTTTTCAGACTGCTTGATGCCATGGTCTAAAGTTTTTGGGGACGTGAATACTAGGCGGTGCTAGATTGGAAGGAATATTATGTATTAGGTATGTCATGTATGTAAATATACAGCCGAGTCAAGGCTGAGTAACATTGCCAAGCTGTCTGAGCTGTGCTAATTCGCTGATCAACAGAGGCGTTCAGTAACTAGACCTGGTGAGCCACCGCTAGCACTTGGATTCAGGCATGAAGAAACGTAGGTATTTCAGTCTGTTTATGTTGAGATGTCTGCTTGGCTTCTTAATCAGGATTCGGGCACCCTTGGTGTTTCTCTGCCATGTTCAAACACTTACCAACACTAAATTCATCCAGTGACGGTATTTTTGGTGATTTGAAACATCCAAGGAGCAAAACAAGATGTAAGGGATTGTGCACATCTAGAAGCATCAAGACATGTGGCAACACTTTCTATGCCATCCTTTATCCAAGTATTTCAAATGATTTACAAGCATTAATTAATGTAACTATTACAACACTCCTACTTAATCTGTAGTTTTTAATATTCTTCAATAGCAGAATATTTAAATGTGACCTGTTCTGCAGGTTGTATTTTCACTTGGCTCAGTTTCTTCAAAATGCTCGTCATGTTGCCACATGAGTAGGAAATTATAGCTAAAAATATTGCTATTATACGTGTATGTGTGAGTATACATATGCACTCCCCGTTTTAGGTATTTGGCTTAATTTTTTATTTTTTTTACTGACAGAATGTAAATTATGGTCCATATTCATATTTTACCAATTATTTTGAATAAAAATAGAATAAATATGTCATCTGTATAACACCATTTGCATGAATGTCATAGTAAGGAGGTGTCTCTTACTCAAGTAGCTTATTATTCTTAAGCATGAGTGGTTTTCTGCTTGCAGGATTCCTTTAGCAGAGTAAAGCCTTCTGGCCATCCAGGAAATATTACAAAAACAGTAATAGTATAGGGTTAGTCTTGTCAATCACATGTTTATCAGGACCATAGGAATCACGAATGAAGCATATCTTTCTCTCTTTTCCTTCCCAGTTTTGAGGCTGAAAGGGAGCCTGGCAAGCGGTAGATGAATTAGGATGACTATTGGTAACGACGATCAGTGAGCCCGCTCAGATTTCCACACCACTCCAGAAGCATCAGACTGTTTTCAACCCCACTAATGCTGCAAGTAAGCCTTGCATCCTTTGCGGATCTACCTAATGTAGCATATGAAAAGAGACAAATAAGCAGAGGTAGAAATATGCTCATTTTTGGTATGCAAACAATAGAAACCAGTTTTGTTGCATGGATGCAGCACCGTAATATTGTTTCAGCTATGTCATTGTAGGCACAATATCAACAGAGCTATCTATATCTACATTAGGGATTTGGTCACATTTAGTTACATTGAAAAAAAAATTAGGTAGTTTGGTGCAAATATTGTACAGACCTTAGCAGAAATTGCCTACCATTTTTGTGAGGTACTTGATGCAAAATACTCTAAGGGCTTTGGGCTTTCTCTAGGCTGTTGCTTTTATTGCTAGTAAAAGGATGAGTTTTATCCCAAGTAGACATATTAAATGTCAACACAGTTGCTGTCTCCTCTTTCTTTTTAAATGTCTTTTTGCATGTCTGTCTTATGTGAATTTTGGGGGCGTTTCCCTTTTCTACCTCTTGGCTTTTCATTTCTGTTTTCCTTTCACCTTAGACTCCAGATCTTTTTTCCTTCTTCTAAGATCAATCTGGCTATGCATTTTTAATGAATCATTTTCTGTGACATATGAGCACTGAAGATACAGTGTCAGGATCTTAAGCATCTGCGGAGAGATTGTGTGCAGGAGTAGCAGCAGCAATATGAAATGGATGTGATCTTAGTTTCATTCTTTTGTTCACGTGGGATGGTACTTTGCCTAGAGGCAGCACAAATATAACTTTCCTTCTAGGGAATAATGAGAAGAATTAAAAACCAGCAATGTCTCATTTTTCTCTTCAGAGCAGTGCTAGGAATAGAGGATTTCAGCTGCGCCTTTGCTATTTCCACACTTACCACTGAATCAATGCTGTTTACGCAGAAACAGCATTATAGGTAAGAAGCTATCGCACAAGACTCATTCACAGTACCTATACATGCACTTTTAAAATGTAGCGTGGGAAACATGGGGCTTGTAATATCAGGAGTAACATTAACAGATATAACCCTTGTCATGATCTCATTAATCTTCCCCCATGGTCTGAGTAATTCTCCCTTTGAAACTCTGAAGGAAGAGGGGACCATGGTCAGACACTGTCCTTACATAACCAAAACAAAAACGACCAAAAGAGCAAGAAATTAATCTCTCACAGGGACCTCCTCCTTACCAGCCAGCTTAAGTTTCCATGCTGTGGGAAAAAGCGCAGATGTGGGAGGACAGCCTAATTTTTTAACAAAAATGGGTAAATAACTGCCTTAAAGTTATTTTTAATTGCAATATGAGTGTGCATAACTTATGTGAAACTCGTAAAATTTTTAAAGTTTTAATACAAATTTTCAGTTTTAGTGCAGTGGACAGATAATGAAGTTACTACAAATTGTTCATTGTTTTGCATTTTTTACTCTGTTCCAAAACTATGGAGATACTTTACAGTTATATGGATAACACAGCTTTAAAGCATGGGAAAATGTGCAATTAGTCAACCTTTTGAATACTGATGAACTGAAATGAAATCAAAAGCTTGCCTCTGGCATGCTTTTGGGTTGGGTCAGTATATACGTCCATGAAAACTTTCTCCTTTTACGCTTGTAATCAAAATTAGAAATTTTACATGCAGTTGTTGAATCCAGCTGATATCCACAAAGATAAGGTAAAATACATGCTGAAATCATAGCCCTACTTTGGATTCAGTTATTTTGGTGTTTGGCTAAGGTGTGCTCATTTGAGCAGTACTAATAACTACAAATGAATGGGATTTGGCCTGTATCGTGTTACGTAAAACTACTTCTATAGCAAGTGTGTGTGTGTGACAAATTCCTTTTTAATGTAATCAAATGGAGCCTGTAGACCCACACTAAGATGAATGTTTCCCTGCTTCAAGTTTAAAAACAAACACATAGATAGAAAATTTTACAGAAATTAACACTTAAAATACAACCTCCATCAAGTCATTTTCATTAAAGGCTACATTTATATCAATGATTGTTTTTCTTTTTTGGTCTGTTATCCAGACTTTTGTTTCCTTAAAATAGTTGTGCAGAGATTCAAAAATATCTAACCTATTTTCTTGGAGGACAGAGTGATGTTTCTTTCTAGGATTTGCAAGGTCTTGTCAGAAAAGATCATCCGTGTAGAGCTTCCTGTTGCTTTCAGACACTACATTGTCTCGTAGAGGCAGTTTGTTGTGTCACAGTCTTTTATTACTGTGGCATTTATCATGTATGATATTTCATAGTGAAATTAAATTTTCTGGATCTTGTACTATAGTCCTCATTTATACTATATAATCCTTTTTTTGAAGTGCCATGAAGAGTCCAAGATGAATTCTTAAAACCCTAGTCAGTATTATGAGAACAAAGTTCTTCAGGTCTGCATACAGATTTTCCTTCTCAGAATATAGTATGATAATTTATATACCCCTTTGTAAACAAACTTTGTGTTCATCACAGAAAACAAGTGCTACAACATTGTAATGTTTTCACTGTTATTTTTGATGAATTCTTAAAATGTGTGACAAGTGTTTTCTTTTGCTAGTGTCCTGACAATGGTACTAGATTTTAAAGAATATATCTTTTGCACTCACTTAAAAAGTCTTTATATGTGTATATATTTGTTGGTACAGAATTATATACTTTAGGCTGACAATTTGTAATTAAATAGTGATTAGATGGCCAGGCTCAGAGAGTTCTGGTCAACGGAGCCAAATCCAGTGGGCGG